>NC_068291.1:7283000-7305827 GCF_025860055.1 Xyrauchen texanus | reverse complement strand
CTTTTTCATAAGAAAAATAAACTGCATCTAACCCTTGATAGCATGGTGGGTATCCATGAGCTACTCTATACAGCTTCGTACTATAATTTGCTAAATTCACCATATTTGTAAATTCATTTTGCATATAGCATCTCTTCCTAATAAGTTCACTGGTGTATTTTCTGATATTAAGATTGGAATTTTTACTGCTTTGCCTTTTACTTCTATGTTTACTGGAGCCGTCATTGGAATCAACTGCGTTTGTCCCGAGAATCCTACTGTCTTCACATATTTGCCAGAATGGGGGAGGTGAGAGGCATCATTTGGATTTATACACGTGAATGTGGCTCCAGTGTCTAACAAAGGTGTTTAACAAAGGACATTACTATGCCCTCTATTTTAACATGCATTATAGGGTCTTGATCAGCATCAGTTGATATCATTGAAAGCCCCGTAGGATTCTCTGGGCATCCCAAGTAGCCCTGTTGTGGCCCACGCCATGGATTAAGTGGACCTTGGGCCTTTTGCTGCTGCAGCTGCTGTGGGCCTTGCTTGCCAAGTTGGTGCTGTTCTCCTGGTGCATCTGTGGCCAAGGGTTTAGTGGACACACTCTCTTCATGTGTCCCGCAGTTGCATCCCCAGCATACATTTGTTGGCCTGGGAGGCCTTTTTTTAAAATCATACATCAGAGGCGTGATCCATATCTTATATCAGTTTAAAAACAAACACAAGTTGAAAATGAATAAGCTTGACCACAATATTAGACAATTGGAACGAGAGGCCTTTTTAAATGGCTCGAATTAAAAGATTAGTAATTTTTTTGTCTGCCTGCGGTATTTCATTAGTGCCAGTGGAAGCATCAACCCAATTAAGTCTTGTTTCTTGGCAGATTTTCAAAATTTTTGCCTTTAAGTTCCCATTTACCCTCTCCACCATCCCCTGCGACAGCGGATGGTAGACACATCCTAACCGTTGTTTTATTCTTAGCTGTTGTATTACTGTTTTTACTGCTCTCTGAATGAATGCTGATCCGTTGTCTGAGCTAATTTGCGATGGTATTCCAAACCTCAGGATCCTTCTTTGGTCAGGAAATTGATTACTGTTTGTGCTCCCTGATCTGTTGAGGGCACTGCTTCTACCCATCTACTGAATCTGTCTATTATGACCAACATGTATCTTTTCCCTCGAATCGGTCTTATCATGTCCACATAGATGTTTGAATGGGCCCTCCGCGCTGGTATATGTCCTAATCGAGCGGTTGTACCTTTCCTGACAATATGTTTTTTGCAAATTTCTCAGTTTGCTAAGAATTCATCTACAGAGGCCTGTAAATATGGGGACCAGTAGCCTTGCTGTTGCACAATGGTCAAATCCATGTGCATCAGAAATTAGCATATTAAGAAGTGCTACTGGAGCCAGTATTTGTCCTTCATGTGACCTCCATATTCCATTCACGTCCCTTGTCGCCCCCCTTGGTTGCCATTGTGTTAGCTCAGGTTGACAAGCTTGAAGTTGTATCCGTGCTATATCTGCTAAATTTGGCTGGACCTGTAATATCACCATTATTGCTACTTTGGATCCTGAGGCTTCTCTTATCTGATCATTATGCTGGATTGGGGTCCCATCACTCTTTTTGAACCCTCTTTGTTTCCACACTGCACCTAACAAATGACACACTCCATGCCATATGCAGAATCTGTATATAATTTTTGATCTTTTGCAAGCAAACAGGCTTTTGCCAGTGCTTTTAATTCTGCCAGTTGTGCTGAGCATGGCTGTTCACAATGATGAACCACAACTGGCACAAAAGTATCTCCCTGCTTTTTTACCACAGCAAAACCAGCATGATATCCTAAGTGGTCCTTAAAACAGGATCCATCAACGAAGTATTCTACCTCTGCCTCAACCATTGGTGTTGACTCCAGGTCAGGTCTCAAACGTGTGTAATGAATTTTTCACACAATCATGTGGTGTTTCTTCGTCTTCCAAGGGAATATAGTTTGCTGGATTTACAGTAGTACATCTTTTTATAGTTACATCTGGGTATGACAGCAATGATGAATATGCTAAGCATCTTGCCTGTGTAAGTACAAATTTCCCATTTTCAATTAGCTCTATTATCTTATTATGAGTGTAGATCACCACTGAGTACCCCATAGTCACTTTGGAGGCTTTTTCATAAGCAAAATAAACTGCATCTAACCCTTGATAGCATGGTGGGTATCCATGAGCTACTCTATACAGCTTCAGTACTATAATTTGCTAAATTCACCATATTTGTAAATTCATTTTGCATATAGCATCTCTTCCTAATAAGTTCACTGGTGTATTTTCTGATATTAAGATTGGAATTTTTACTGCTTTGCCTTTTACTTCTATGTTCACTGGAGCCGTCATTGTAATCAACTGCGTTTGTCCCGAGAATCCTACTGTCTTCACATATTTGCCAGAATGGGGAGGTGAGAGGCATCATTTGGATTTATACACGTGAATGTGGCTCCAGTGTCTAACAAAGGTGTTTAACAAAGGACATTACTATGCCCTCTATTTTAACATGCATTATAGGTGCTTGATCAGCATCAGTTGATATCATTGGAAGCCCTGTAGGATTCTCTCGGCATCTCTAGTAGCCCTGTTGTGGCCCACGCCATGGATTAAGTGGACCTTGGGCCTTTTGCTGCTGCAGCTGCTGTGGGCCTTGCTTGCTAAGTTGGTGCTGTTCTCCTGGTGCATCTGTGGCCAAGGGTTTAGTGGACACACTCTCTTCATGTGTCCCGCAGTTGCATCCCCAGCATACATTTGTTGGCCTGGGAGGCCTTTTTTAAAATCATACATCAGAGGCGTGATCCATATCTTATACCAGTTTAAAAACAAACACAAGTTGAAAATGAATACGCTTGACCACAATATTAGACAATTGGAACGAGAGGCCTTTTTAAATGGCTCGAAATAAAAGATTAGTAATTTTTTTGTCTGCGTGCGGTATTTCATTAGTGCCAATGGAAGCATCAACCCAATTAAGTCTTGTTTCTTGGCAGATTTTCAAAATTTTTGCCTTTAAGTTCCTATTTACCCTCTCCACCACCTCCTGCGACAGGGGATGGTAGACACATCCTAACCGTTGTTTTATTCTTAGCTGTTGTATTACTATTTTTACTGCTCTCTGAATGAATGCTGATCCGTTGTCTGAGCTAATTTGCGATGGTATTCCAAACCTCAGGATCCTTCTCTGGTCAGGAGTTTGATTACTGTTTGTGCTCCCTGATCTGTTGAGGGCACTGCTTCTACCCATCTACTGAATCTGTCTATTATGACCAACATGTATCTTTTCCCTCGAATCGGTCTTATCATGTCCACATAGATGTTTGAATGGGCCCTCCGGCGCTGGTATATGTCCTAATCGAGCGGTTGTACCTTTCCTAACAATATGTTTTTTGCAAATTTCTCAGTTTGCTAAGAATTCATCTACAGAGGCCTGTAAATATGGGGACCAGTAGCCTTGCTGTTGCACAATGGTCAAATCCATGTGCATCAGAAATTAGCATATTAAGAAGTGCTACTGGAGCCAATATTTGTCCTTCATGTGACCTCCATATTCCATTCACGTCCCTTGTCGCCCCCCTTGGTTGCCATTGTGTTAGCTCAGGTTGACAACTTGAAGTTGTATCCGTGCTATATCTGCTAAATTTGGCTGGACCTGTAATATCACCATTATTGCTACTTTGGATCCTGAGGCTTCTCTTATCTGATCATTATGCTGGATTGGGGTCCCATCACTCTTTTTGAACCCTCTTTGTTTCCACACTGCACCTAACAAATGACACACTCCATGCGCATATGCAGAATCTGTATATAATTTTTGATCTTTTGCGAGCAAACAGGCTTTTGCCAGTGCTTTTAATTCTGCCAATTGTGCTGAGCATGGCTGTTCACAATGATGAACCACAACTGGCACAAAAGTATCTCCCTGCTTTTTACCACAGCAAAACCAGCATGATATCCTAAGTGGTCCTTAAAACAGGATCCATCAACGAAGTATTCTACCTCTGCCTCAACCATTGGTGTTGACTCCAGGTCAGGTCTCATACGTGTGTAATGAATTTTTCACACAATCATGTGGTGATCCTTCGTCTTCCAAGGGAATATAGTTTGCTGGATTTACAGTAGTACATCTTTTTATAGTTACATCTGGGTATGACAGCAATGATGAATATGCTAAGCATCTTGCCTGTGTAAGTACAAATTTCCCATTTTCAATTAGCTCTATTATCTTATTAGGAGTGTAGATCACCACTGAGTTCCCCATAGTCACTTTGGAGGCTTTTTCATAAGCAAATTAAACTGCATCTAACCCTTGATAGCATGGTGGGTATCCTTGAGTTACTCTATACAGCTTCAGTACTATAATTTGCTAAATTCACCATATTTGTAAATTCATTTTGCATATAGCATCTCTTCCTAATAAGTTCACTGGTGTATTTTCTGATATTAAGATTGGAATTTTTACTGCTTTGCCTTTTACTTCTATGTTCACTGGAGCCGTCATTGGAATCAACTGCGTTTGTCCCGAGAATCCTACTGTCTTCACATATTTGCCAGAATGGGGAGGTGAGAGGCTTCATTTGGATTTATACACGTGAATGAGGCTCCAGTGTCTAACAAAGGTGTTTAACAAAGGACATTACTATGCCCTCTATTTTAACATGCATTATAGGTGCTTGATCAGCATCAGTTGATATCATTGGAAGCCCCGTAGGATTCTCTCGGCATCTCTAGTAGCCCTGTTGTGGCCCACGCCATGGATTAAGTGGACCTTGGGCCTTTTGCTGCTGCAGCTGCTGTGGGC
Source organism: Xyrauchen texanus (assembly GCF_025860055.1). Classification (NCBI taxonomy): domain Eukaryota; kingdom Metazoa; phylum Chordata; class Actinopteri; order Cypriniformes; family Catostomidae; genus Xyrauchen; species Xyrauchen texanus. Next base: position 7,301,002 of record NC_068291.1, on the reverse strand, counting down.
CTTGCTTGCTAAGTTGGTGCTGTTCTCCTGGTGCATCTGTGGCCAAGGGTTTAGTGGACACACTCTCTTCATGTGTCCCGCAGTTGCATCCCCAGCATACATTTGTTGGCCTGGGAGGCCTTTTTTAAAATCATACATCAGAGGCGTGATCCATATCTTATACCAGTTTAAAAACAAACACAAGTTGAAAATGAATACGCTTGACCACAATATTAGACAATTGGAACGAGAGGCCTTTTAAATGGCTCGAAATAAAAGATTAGTAATTTTTTTGTCTGCGTGCGGTATTTCATTAGTGCCAATGGAAGCATCAACCCAATTAAGTCTTGTTTCTTGGCAGATTTTCAAAATTTTTGCCTTTAAGTTCCTATTTACCCTCTCCACCACCTCCTGCGACAGGGGATGGTGGATGGATCAGATATCTGTGCTATATCTGCTAAATTTGGCTGGACCTGTAATATCACTTGTGAAGCCATTATTGCTACTTTGGATCCTGAGGCTTCTCTTATCTGATCATTATGCTGGATTGGGGTCCCATCACTCTTTTTGAACCCTCTTTGTTTCCACACTGCACCTAACAAATGACACACTCCATGCGCATATGCAGAATCTGTATATAATTTTTGATCTTTTGCAAGCAAACAGGCTTTTGCCAGTGCTTTTAATTCTGCCAGTTGTGCTGAGCATGGCTGTTCACAATGATGAACCACAACTGGCACAAAAGTATCTCCCTGCTTTTTTACCACAGCAAAACCAGCATGATATCCTAAGTGGTCCTTAAAACAGGATCCATCAACGAAGTATTCTACCTCTGCCTCAACCATTGGTGTTGACTCCAGGTCAGGTCTCAAACGTGTGTAATGAATTTTTCACACAATCATGTGGTGTTCCTTCGTCTTCCAAGGGAATATAGTTTGCTGGATTTACAGTAGTACATCTTTTTATAGTTACATCTGGGTATGACAGCAATGATGAATATGCTAAGCATCTTGCCTGTGTAAGTACAAATTTCCCATTTTCAATTAGCTCTATTATCTTATTATGAGTGTAGATCACCACTGAGTACCCCATAGTCACTTTGGAGGCTTTTTCATAAGCAAAATAAACTGCATCTAACCCTTGATAGCATGGTGGGTATCCTTGAGCTACTCTATACAGCTTCGTACTATAATTTGCTAAATTCACCATATTTGTAAATTCATTTTGCATATAGCATCTCTTCCTAATAAGTTCACTGGTGTATTTTCTGATATTAAGATTGGAATTTTTACTGCTTTGCCTTTTACTTCTATGTTTACTGGAGCCGTCATTGGAATCAACTGCGTTTGTCCCGAGAATCCTACTGTCTTCACATATTTGCCAGAATGGGGGAGGTGAGAGGCATCATTTGGATTTATACACGTGAATGTGGCTCCAGTGTCTAACAAAGGCGTTTAACAAAGGACATTACTATGCCCTCTATTTTAACATGCATTATAGGGTCTTGATCAGCATCAGTTGATATCATTTGAAAGCCCCGTAGGATTCTCTGGGCATTCCAAGTAGCCCTGTTGTGGCCCACGCCATGGATTAAGTGGACCTTGGGCCTTTTGCTGCTGCAGCTGCTGTGGGCCTTGCTTGCCAAGTTGGTGCTGTTCTCCTGGTGCATCTGTGGCCAAGGGTTTAGTGGACACTCTCTCTTCATGTGTCCCGCAGTTGCATCCCCAGCATACATTTGTTGGCCTGGGAGGCCTTTTTTATAATCATACATCAGAGGCGTGATCCATATCTTATACCAGTATAAAAACAAACACAAGTTGAAAATGAATAAGCTTGACCACAATATTAGACAATTGGAACGAGAGGCCTTTTAAATGGCTCGAAATAAAAGATTAGTAATTTTTTTGTCTGCCTCGCGGTATTTCATTAGTGCCAGTGGAAGCATCAACCCAATTAAGTCTTGTTTCTTGGCAGATTTTCAAAATTTTTGCCTTTAAGTTCCTATTTACCCTCTCCACCATCCCCTGCGACAGCGGATGGTAGAACATCCTAACCGTTGTTTTATTCTTAGCTGTTGTATTACTATTTTTACTGCTCTCTGAATGAATGCTGATCCGTTGTCTGAGCTAATTTGCGATGGTATTCCAAACCTCAGGATCCTTCTCTGGTCAGGAGTTTGATTACTGTTTGTGCTCCCTGATCTGTTGAGGGCACTGCTTCTACCCATCTACTGAATCTGTCTATTATGACCAACATGTATCTTTTCCATCGAATCGGTCTTATCATGTCCACATAGATGTTTCAATGGGCCCTCCGCGCTGGTATATGTCCTAATGGAGCGGTTGTACCTTTCCTGACAATATGTTTTTCGCAAATTTCTCAGTTTGCTAAGAATTCATCTACAGAGGCCTGTAAATATGGGGACCAGTAGCCTTGCTGTTGCACAATGGTCAAATCCATGTGCATCAGAAATTAGCATATTAAGAAGTGCTACTGGAGCCAATATTTGTCCTTCATGTGACCTCCATATTCCATTCACGTCCCTTGTCGCCCACCTTGGTTGCCATTGTGTTAGCTCAGGTTGACCAGCTTGAAGTTGTATCCATGCTATATCTGCTAAATTTGGCTGGACCTGTAATATCACCATTATTGCTTACTTTGGATCCTGAGGCTTCTCTTATCTGATCATTATGCTGGATTGGGGTCCCATCACTCTTTTTGAACCCTCTTTGTTTCCACACTGCACCTAACAAATGACACACTCCATGCGCATATGCAGAATCTGTATATAATTTTTGATCTTTTGCGAGCAAACAGGCTTTTGCCAGTGCTTTTAATTCTGCCAATTGTGCTGAGCATGGCTGTTCACAATGATGAACCACAACTGGCACAAAAGTATCTTCCTTTTTTTTTACCACAGCAAAACCAGCATGATAGCCTAAGTGGTCCTTAAAACAGGATCCATCAACGAAATATTCTATCTCTGCCTCAACCATTGGTGTTGACTCCAGGTCAGGTCTCATACGTGTGTAATGAATTTTACACACAATCATGTGGTGTTCCTTCGTCTTCTAAGGGAATATAATTTGCTGGATTTACAGTAGTACATCTTTTTATAGTTACATCTGGGTATGACAGCAATGATGAATATGCTAAGCATCTTGCCTGTGTAAGTACAAATTTCCCATTTTCAATTAGCTCTATTATCTTATTATGAGTGTAGATCACCACTGAGTACCCTATAGTCACTTTGGAGGCTTTTTCATAAGCAAAATAAACTGCATCTAACCCTTGATAGCATGGTGGGTATCCATGAGCTACTCTATACAGCTTCGTACTATAATTTGCTAAATTCACCATATTTGTAAATTCATTTTGCATATAGCATCTCTTCCTAATAAGTTCACTGGTGTATTTTCTGATATTAAGATTGGAATTTTTACTGCTTTGCCTTTTACTTCTATGTTCACTGGAGCCGTCATTGTAATCAACTGCGTTTGTCCCGAGAATCCTACTGTCTTCACATATTTGCCAGAATGGGGGAGGTGAGAGGCATCATTTGGATTTATACACGTGAATGTGGCTCCAGTGTCTAACAAAGGTGTTTAACAAAGGACATTACTATGCCCTCTATTTTAACATGCATTATAGGGTCTTGATCAGCATCAGTTGATATCATTTGAAAGCCCCGTAGGATTCTCTGGGCATCCCAAGTAGCCCTGTTGTGGCCCACGCCATGGATTAAGTGGACCTTGGGCCTTTTGCTGCTGCAGCTGCTGTGGGCCTTGCTTGCCAAGTTGGTGCTGTTCTCCTGGTGTATCTGTGGCCAAGGGTTTAGTGGACACTCTCTCTTCATGTGTCCCGCAGTTGCATCCCCAGCATACATTTGTTGGCCTGGGAGGCCTTTTTTAAAATCATACATCAGAGGCGTGATCCATATCTTATACCAGTTTAAAAACAAACACAAGTTGAAAATGAATAAGCTTGACCACAATATTAGACAATTGGAACGAGAGGCCTTTTTAAATGGCTCGAAATAAAAGATTAGTAATTTTTTTGTCTGCCTGCGGTATTTCATTAGTGCCAGTGGAAGCATCAACCCAATTAAGTCTTGTTTCTTGGCAGATTTTCAAAATTTTTGCCTTTAAGTTCCCATTTACCCTCTCCACCATCCCCTGCGACAGCGGATGGTAGACACATCCTAACCGTTGTTTTATTCTTAGCTGTTGTATTACTGGTTTTACTGCTCTCTGAATGAATGCTGCTCCGTTGTCTGAGCTAATTTGCGATGGTATTCCAAACCTCAGGATCCTTCTTTGGTCAGGAAATTGATTACTGTTTGTGCTCCCTGATCTGTTGAGGGCACTGCTTCTACCCATCTACTGAATCTGTCTATTATGACCAACATGTATCTTTTCCCTCGAATCGGTCTTATCATGTCCACATAGATGTTTGAATGGGCCCTCCGCGCTGGTATATGTCCTAATCGAGCGGTTGTACCTTTCCTGACAATATGTTTTTTGCAAATTTCTCAGTTTGCTAAGAATTCATCTACAGAGGCCTGTAAATATGGGGACCAGTAGCCTTGCTGTTGCACAATGGTCAAATCCATGTGCATCAGAAATTAGCATATTAAGAAGTGCTACTGGAGCCAATATTTGTCCTTCATGTGACCTCCATATTCCATTCACGTCCCTTGTCGCCCCCCTTGGTTGCCATTGTGTTAGCTCAGGTTGACAAGCTTGAAGTTGTATCCGTGCTATATCTGCTAAATTTGGCTGGACCTGTAATATCACCATTATTGCTACTTTGGATCCTGAGGCTTCTCTTATCTGATCATTATGCTGGATTGGGGTCCCATCACTCTTTTTGAACCCTCTTTGTTTCCACACTGCACCTAACAAATGACACACTCCATGCGCATATGCAGAATCTGTATATAATTTTTGATCTTTTGCGAGCAAACAGGCTTTTGCCAGTGCTTTTAATTCTGCCAATTGTGCTGAGCATGGCTGTTCACAATGATGAACCACAACTGGCACAAAAGTATCTCCCTGCTTTTTTACCACAGCAAAACCAGCATGATATCCTAAGTGGTCCTTAAAACAGGATCCATCAACGAAGTATTCTACCTCTGCCTCAACCATTGGTGTTGACTCCAGGTCAGGTCTCATACGTGTGTAATGAATTTTTCACACAATCATGTGGTGATCCTTCGTCTTCCAAGGGAATATAGTTTGCTGGATTTACAGTAGTACATCTTTTTATAGTTACATCTGGGTATGACAGCAATGATGAATATGCTAAGCATCTTGCCTGTGTAAGTACAAATTTCCCATTTTCAATTAGCTCTATTATCTTATTAGGAGTGTAGATCACCACTGAGTTCCCCATAGTCACTTTGGAGGCTTTTTCATAAGCAAATTAAACTGCATCTAACCCTTGATAGCATGGTGGGTATCCTTGAGTTACTCTATACAGCTTCAGTACTATAATTTGCTAAATTCACCATATTTGTAAATTCATTTTGCATATAGCATCTCTTCCTAATAAGTTCACTGGTGTATTTTCTGATATTAAGATTGGAATTTTTACTGCTTTGCCTTTTACTTCTATGTTTACTGGAGCCGTCATTGGAATCAACTGCGTTTGTCCCGAGAATCCTACTGTCTTCACATATTTGCCAGAATGGGGAGGTGAGAGGCTTCATTTGGATTTATACACGTGAATGTGGCTCCAGTGTCTAACAAAGGTGTTTAACAAAGGACATTACTATGCCCTCTATTTTAACATGCATTATAGGTGCTTGATCAGCATCAGTTGATATCATTGGAAGCCCCGTAGGATTCTCTCGGCATCTCTAGTAGCCCTGTTGTGGCCCACGCCATGGATTAAGTGGACCTTGGGCCTTTTGCTGCTGCAGCTGCTGTGGGCCTTGCTTGCTAAGTTGGTGCTGTTCTCCTGGTGCATCTGTGGCCAAGGGTTTAGTGGACACACTCTCTTCATGTGTCCCGCAGTTGCATCCCCAGCATACATTTGTTGGCCTGGGAGGCCTTTTTTAAAATCATACATCAGAGGCGTGATCCATATCTTATACCAGTTTAAAAACAAACACAAGTTGAAAATGAATACGCTTGACCACAATATTAGACAATTGGAACGAGAGGCCTTTTTAAATGGCTCGAAATAAAAGATTAGTAATTTTTTTGTCTGCGTGCGGTATTTCATTAGTGCCAATGGAAGCATCAACCCAATTAAGTCTTGTTTCTTGGCAGATTTTCAAAATTTTTGCCTTTAAGTTCCTATTTACCCTCTCCACCACCTCCTGCGACAGGGGATGGTGGATGGATCGGATATCTGTGCTATATCTGCTAAATTTGGCTGGACCTGTAATATCACTTGTGGAGCCATTATTGCTACTTTGGATCCTGAGGCTTCTCTTATCTGATCATTATGCTGGATTGGGGTCCCATCACTCTTTTTGAACCCTCTTTGTTTCCACACTGCACCTAACAAATGACACACTCCATGCGCATATGCAGAATCTGTATATAATTTTTGATCTTTTGCAAGCAAACAGGCTTTTGCCAGTGCTTTTAATTCTGCCAGTTGTGCTGAGCATGGCTGTTCACAATGATGAACCACAACTGGCACAAAAGTATCTCCCTGCTTTTTTACCACAGCAAAACCAGCATGATATCCTAAGTGGTCCTTAAAACAGGATCCATCAACGAAGTATTCTACCTCTGCCTCAACCATTGGTGTTGACTCCAGGTCAGGTCTCAAACGTGTGTAATGAATTTTTCACACAATCATGTGGTGTTTCTTCGTCTTCCAAGGGAATATAGTTTGCTGGATTTACAGTAGTACATCTTTTTATAGTTACATCTGGGTATGACAGCAATGATGAATATGCTAAGCATCTTGCCTGTGTAAGTACAAATTTCCCATTTTCAATTAGCTCTATTATCTTATTATGAGTGTAGATCACCACTGAGTACCCCATAGTCACTTTGGAGGCTTTTTCATAAGCAAAATAAACTGCATCTAACCCTTGATAGCATGGTGGGTATCCTTGAGCTACTCTATACAGCTTCAGTACTATAATTTGCTAAATTCACCATATTTGTAAATTCATTTTGCATATAGCATCTCTTCCTAATAAGTTCACTGGTGTATTTTCTGATATTAAGATTGGAATTTTTACTGCTTTGCCTTTTACTTCTATGTTTACTGGAGCCGTCATTGGAATCAACTGCGTTTGTCCCGAGAATCCTACTGTCTTCACATATTTGCCAGAATGGGGGAGGTGAGAGGCATCATTTGGATTTATACACGTGAATGTGGCTCCAGTGTCTAACAAAGGTGTTTAACACTGGACATTACTATGCCCTCTATTTTAACATGCATTATAGGGTCTTGATCAGCATCAGTTGATATCATTTGAAAGCCCCGTAGGATTCTCTGGGCATTCCAAGTAGCCCTGTTGTGGCCCACGCCATGGATTAAGTGGACCTTGGGCCTTTTGCTGCTGCAGCTGCTGTGGGCCTTGCTTGCCAAGTTGGTGCTGTTCTCCTGGTGCATCTGTGGCCAAGGGTTTAGTGGACACTCTCTCTTCATGTGTCCCGCAGTTGCATCCCCAGCATACATTTGTTGGCCTGGGAGGCCTTTTTAAAATCATACATCAGAGGCGTGATCCATATCTTATACCAGTATAAAAACAAACACAAGTTGAAAATGAATAAGCTTGACCACAATATTAGACAATTGGAACGAGAGGCCTTTTTAAATGGCTCGAAATAAAAGATTAGTAATTTTTTTGTCTGCCTGCGTGTATTTCATTAGTGCCAGTGGAAGCATCAACCCAATTAAGTCTTGTTTCTTGGCAGATTTTCAAAATTTTTGCCTTTAAGTTCCTATTTACCCTCTCCACCATCCCCTGCGACAGCGGATGGTAGACATCCTAACCGTTGTTTTATTCTTAGCTGTTGTATTACTATTTTTACTGCTCTCTGAATGAATGCTGATCCGTTGTCTGAGCTAATTTGCGATGGTATTCCAAACCTCAGGATCCTTCTCTGGTCAGGAGTTTGATTACTGTTTGTGCTCCCTGATCTGTTGAGGGCACTGCTTCTACCCATCTACTGAATCTGTCTATTATGACCAACATGTATCTTTTCCCTCGAATCGGTCTTATCATGTCCACATAGATGTTTCAATGGGCCCTCCGCGCTGGTATATGTCCTAATGGAGCGGTTGTACCTTTCCTGACAATATGTTTTTCGCAAATTTCTCAGTTTGCTAAGAATTCATCTACAGAGGCCTGTAAATATGGGGACCAGTAGCCTTGCTGTTGCACAATGGTCAAATCCATGTGCATCAGAAATTAGCATATTAAGAAGTGTTACTGGAGCCAATATTTGTCCTTCATGTGACCTCCATATTCCATTCACGTCCCTTGTCGCCCACCTTGGTTGCCATGTGTTAGCTCAGGTTGACCAGCTTGAAGTTGTATCCATGCTATATCTGCTAAATTTGGCTGGACCTGTAATATCACCATTATTGCTACTTTGGATCCTGAGGCTTCTCTTATCTGATCATTATGCTGGATTGGGGTCCCATCACTCTTTTTGAACCCTCTTTGTTTCCACACTGCACCTAACAAATGACACACTCCATGCGCATATGCAGAATCTGTATATAATTTTTGATCTTTTGCAAGCAAACAGGCTTTTGCCAGTGCTTTTAATTCTGCCAGTTGTGCTGAGCATGGCTGTTCACAATGATGAACCACAACTGGCACAAAAGTATCTCCCTGCTTTTTTACCACAGCAAAACCAGCATGATATCCTAAGTGGTCCTTAAAACAGGATCCATCAACGAAGTATTCTACCTCTGCCTCAACCATTGGTGTTGACTCCAGGTCAGGTCTCAAACGTGTGTAATGAATTTTTCACACAATCATGTGGTGTTTCTTCGTCTTCCAAGGGAATATAGTTTGCTGGATTTACAGTAGTACATCTTTTTATAGTTACATCTGGGTATGACAGCAATGATGAATATGCTAAGCATCTTGCCTGTGTAAGTACAAATTTCCCATTTTCAATTAGCTCTATTATCTTATTATGAGTGTAGATCACCACTGAGTACCCCATAGTCACTTTGGAGGCTTTTTCATAAGCAAAATAAACTGCATCTAACCCTTGATAGCATGGTGGGTATCCTTGAGCTACTCTATACAGCTTCAGTACTATAATTTGCTAAATTCACCATATTTGTAAATTCATTTTGCATATAGCATCTCTTCCTAATAAGTTCACTGGTGTATTTTCTGATATTAAGATTGGAATTTTTACTGCTTTGCCTTTTACTTCTATGTTTACTGGAGCCGTCATTGGAATCAACTGCGTTTGTCCCGAGAATCCTACTGTCTTCACATATTTGCCAGAATGGGGGAGGTGAGAGGCATCATTTGGATTTATACACGTGAATGTGGCTCCAGTGTCTAACAAAGGTGTTTAACACAGGACATTACTATGCCCTCTATTTTAACATGCATTATAGGGTCTTGATCAGCATCAGTTGATATCATTTGAAAGCCCCGTAGGATTCTCTGGGCATTCCAAGTAGCCCTGTTGTGGCCCACGCCATGGATTAAGTGGACCTTGGGCCTTTTGCTGCTGCAGCTGCTGTGGGCCTTGCTTGCCAAGTTGGTGCTGTTCTCCTGGTGCATCTGTGGCCAAGGGTTTAGTGGACACTCTCTCTTCATGTGTCCCGCAGTTGCATCCCCAGCATACATTTGTTGGCCTGGGAGGCCTTTTTAAAATCATACATCAGAGGCGTGATCCATATCTTATACCAGTATAAAAACAAACACAAGTTGAAAATGAATAAGCTTGACCACAATATTAGACAATTGGAACGAGAGGCCTTTTTAAATGGCTCGAAATAAAAGATTAGTAATTTTTTTGTCTGCCTGCGGTATTTCATTAGTGCCAGTGGAAGCATCAACCCAATTAAGTCTTGTTTCTTGGCAGATTTTCAAAATTTTTGCCTTTAAGTTCCTATTTACCCTCTCCACCATCCCCTGCGACAGCGGATGGTAGACATCCTAACCGTTGTTTTATTCTTAGCTGTTGTATTACTATTTTTACTGCTCTCTGAATGAATGCTGATCCGTTGTCTGAGCTAATTTGCGATGGTATTCCAAACCTCAGGATCCTTCTCTGGTCAGGAGTTTGATTACTGTTTGTGCTCCCTGATCTGTTGAGGGCACTGCTTCTACCCATCTACTGAATCTGTCTATTATGACCAACATGTATCTTTTCCCTCGAATCGGTCTTATCATGTCCACATAGATGTTTCAATGGGCCCTCCGGCGCTGGTATATGTCCTAATGGAGCGGTTGTACCTTTCCTGACAATATGTTTTTCGCAAATTTCTCAGTTTGCTAAGAATTCATCTACAGAGGCCTGTAAATATGGGGACCAGTAGCCTTGCTGTTGCACAATGGTCAAATCCATGTGCATCAGAAATTAGCATATTAAGAAGTGTTACTGGAGCCAATATTTGTCCTTCATGTGACCTCCATATTCCATTCACGTCCCTTGTCGCCCACCTTGGTTGCCATTGTGTTAGCTCAGGTTGACCAGCTTGAAGTTGTATCCATGCTATATCTGCTAAATTTGGCTGGACCTGTAATATCACCATTATTGCTACTTTGGATCCTGAGGCTTCTCTTATCTGATCATTATGCTGGATTGGGGTCCCATCACTCTTTTTGAACCCTCTTTGTTTCCACACTGCACCTAACAAATGACACACTCCATGCGCATATGCAGAATCTGTATATAATTTTTGATCTTTTGCAAGCAAACAGGCTTTTGCCAGTGCTTTTAATTCTGCCAGTTGTGCTGAGCATGGCTGTTCACAATGATGAACCACAACTGGCACAAAAGTATCTCCCTGCTTTTTACCACAGCAAAACCAGCATGATATCCTAAGTGGTCCTTAAAACAGGATCCATCAACGAAGTATTCTACCTCTGCCTCAACCATTGGTGTTGACTCCAGGTCAGGTCTCAAACGTGTGTAATGAATTTTTCACACAATCATGTGGTGTTCCTTCGTCTTCCAAGGGAATATAGTTTGCTGGATTTACAGTAGTACATCTTTTTATAGTTACATCTGGGTATGACAGCAATGATGAATATGCTAAGCATCTTGCCTGTGTAAGTACAAATTTCCCATTTTCAATTAGCTCTATTATCTTATTATGAGTGTAGATCACCACTGAGTACCCCATAGTCACTTTGGAGGCTTTTTCATAAGCAAAATAAACTGCATCTAACCCTTGATAGCATGGTGGGTATCCTTGAGCTACTCTATACAGCTTCAGTACTATAATTTGCTAAATTCACCATATTTGTAAATTCATTTTGCATATAGCATCTCTTCCTAATAAGTTCACTGGTGTATTTTCTGATATTAAGATTGGAATTTTTACTGCTTTGCCTTTTACTTCTATGTTTACTGGAGCCGTCATTGGAATCAACTGCGTTTGTCCCGAGAATCCTACTGTCTTCACATATTTGCCAGAATGGGGAGGTGAGAGGCATCATTTGGATTTATACACGTGAATGTGGCTCCAGTGTCTAACAAAGGTGTTTAACAAAGGACATTACTATGCCCTCTATTTTAACATGCATTATAGGGTCTTGATCAGCATCAGTTGATATCATTTGAAAGCCCCGTAGGATTCTCTGGGCATTCCAAGTAGCCCTGTTGTGGCCCACGCCATGGATTAAGTGGACCTTGGGCCTTTTGCTGCTGCAGCTGCTGTGGGCCTTGCTTGCCAAGTTGGTGCTGTTCTCCTGGTGCATCTGTGGCCAAGGGTTTAGTGGACACTCTCTCTTCATGTGTCCCGCAGTTGCATCCCCAGCATACATTTGTTGGCCTGGGAGGCCTTTTTTAAAATCATACATCAGAGGCGTGATCCATATCTTATACCAGTATAAAAACAAACACAAGTTGAAAATGAATGAGCTTGACCACAATATTAGACAATTGGAACGAGAGGCCTTTTTAAATGGCTCGAAATAAAAGATTAGTAATTTTTTTGTCTGCCTGCGGTATTTCATTAGTGCCAGTGGAAGCATCAACCCAATTAAGTCTTGTTTCTTGGCAGATTTTCAAAATTTTTGCCTTTAAGTTCCTATTTACCCTCTCCACCATCCTCTGCGACAGCGGATGGTAGACATCCTAACCGTTGTTTTATTCTTAGCTGTTGTATTACTATTTTTACTGCTCTCTGAATGAATGCTGATCCGTTGTCTGAGCTAATTTGCGATGGTATTCCAAACCTCAGGATCCTTCTCTGGTCAGGAGTTTGATTACTGTTTGTGCTCCCTGATCTGTTGAGGGCACTGCTTCTACCCATCTACTGAATCTGTCTATTATGACCAACATGTATCTTTTCCCTCGAATCGGTCTTATCATGTCCACATAGATGTTTCAATGGGCCCTCCGGCGCTGGTATATGTCCTAATGGAGCGGTTGTACCTTTCCTGACAATGTTTTTCGCAAATTTCTCAGTTTGCTAAGAATTCATCTACAGAGGCCTGTAAATATGGGGACCAGTAGCCTTGCTGTTGCACAATGGTCAAATCCATGTGCATCAGAAATTAGCATATTAAGAAGTGTTACTGGAGCCAATATTTGTCCTTCATGTGACCTCCATATTCAATTCACGTCCCTTGTCGCCCCCCTTGGTTGCCATTGTGTTAGCTCAGGTTGACCAGCTTGAAGTTGTATCCATGCTATATCTGCTAAATTTGGCTGGACCTGTAATATCACCATTATTGCTACTTTGGATCCTGAGGCTTCTCTTATCTGATCATTATGCTGGATTGGGGTCCCATCACTCTTTTTGAACCCTCTTTGTTTCCACACTGCACCTAACAAATGACACACTCCATGCGCATATGCAGAATCTGTATATAATTTTTGATCTTTTGCAAGCAAACAGGCTTTTGCCAGTGCTTTTAATTCTGCCAGTTGTGCTGAGCATGGCTGTTCACAATGATGAACCACAACTGGCACAAAAGTATCTCCCTGCTTTTTTACCACAGCAAAACCAGCATGATATCCTAAGTGGTCCTTAAAACAGGATCCATCAACGAAGTATTCTACCTCTGCCTCAACCATTGGTGTTGACTCCAGGTCAGGTCTCAAACGTGTGTAATGAATTTTTCACACAATCATGTGGTGTTTCTTCGTCTTCCAAGGGAATATAGTTTGCTGGATTTACAGTAGTACATCTTTTTATAGTTACATCTGGGTATGACAGCAATGATGAATATGCTAAGCATCTTGCCTGTGTAAGTACAAATTTCCCATTTTCAATTAGCTCTATTATCTTATTATGAGTGTAGATCACCACTGAGTACCCCATAGTCACTTTGGAGGCTTTTTCATAAGCAAAATAAACTGCATCTAACCCTTGATAGCATGGTGGGTATCCTTGAGCTACTCTATACAGCTTCAGTACTATAATTTGCTAAATTCACCATATTTGTAAATTCATTTTGCATATAGCATCTCTTCCTAATAAGTTCACTGGTGTATTTTCTGATATTAAGATTGGAATTTTTACTGCTTTGCCTTTTACTTCTATGTTTACTGGAGCCGTCATTGGAATCAACTGCGTTTGTCCCGAGAATCCTACTGTCTTCACATATTTGCCAGAATGGGGAGGTGAGAGGCATCATTTGGATTTATACACGTGAATGTGGCTCCAGTGTCTAACAAAGGTGTTTAACAAAGGACATTACTATGCCCTCTATTTTAACATGCATTATAGGGTCTTGATCAGCATCAGTTGATATCATTTGAAAGCCCCGTAGGATTCTCTGGGCATCCCAAGTAGCCCTGTTGTGGCCCACGCCATGGATTAAGTGGACCTTGGGCCTTTTGCTGCTGCAGCTGCTGTGGGCCTTGCTTGCTAAGTTGGTGCTGTTCTCCTGGTGCATCTGTGGCCAAGGGTTTAGTGGACACTCTCTCTTCATGTGTCCCGCAGTTGCATCCCCAGCATACATTTGTTGGCCTGGGAGGCCTTTTTTTAAAATCATACATCAGAGGCGTGATCCATATCTTATACCAGTATAAAAACAAACACAAGTTGAAAATGAATAAGCTTGACCACAATATTAGACAATTGGAACGAGAGGCCTTTTTAAATGGCTCGAAATAAAAGATTAGTAATTTTTTTGTCTGCCTGCGGTATTTCATTAGTGCCAATGGACGCATCAACCCAATTAAGTCTTGTTTCTTGGCAGATTTTCAAAATTTTTGCCTTTAAGTTCCTATTTACCCTCTCCACCATCCCCTGCGACAGCGGATGGTAGACACATCCTAACCGTTGTTTTATTCTTAGCTGTTGTATTACTATTTTTACTGCTCTCTGAATGAATGCTGATCCGTTGTCTGAGCTAATTTGCGATGGTATTCCAAACCTCAGGATCCTTCTCTGGTCAGGAGTTTGATTACTGTTTGTGCTCCCTGATCTGTTGAGGGCACTGCTTCTACCCATCTACTGAATCTGTCTATTATGACCAACATGTATCTTTTCCCTCGAATCGGTCTTATCATGTCTACATAGATGTTTCAATGGGCCCTCCGGCGCTGGTATATGTCCTAATGGAGCGGTTGTACCTTTCCTGACAATATGTTTTTCGCAAATTTCTCAGTTTGCTAAGAATTCATCTACAGAGGCCTGTAAATATGGGGACCAGTAGCCTTGCTGTTGCACAATGGTCAAATCCATGTGCATCAGAAATTAGCATATTAAGAAGTGCTACTGGAGCCAATATTTGTCCTTCATGTGACCTCCATATTCCATTCACGTCCCTTGTCGCCCCCCTTGGTTGCCATTGTGTTAGCTCAGGTTGACCAGCTTGAAGTTGTATCCGTGCTATATCTGCTAAATTTGGCTGGACCTGTAATATCACCATTATTGCTTACTTTGGATCCTGAGGCTTCTCTTATCTGATCATTATGCTGGATTGGGGTCCCATCACTCTTTTTGAACCCTCTTTGTTTCCACACTGCACCTAACAAATGACACACTCCATGCGCATATGCAGAATCTGTATATAATTTTTGATCTTTTGCGAGCAAACAGGCTTTTGCCAGTGCTTTTAATTCTGCCAATTGTGCTGAGCATGGCTGTTCACAATGATGAACCACAACTGGCACAAAAGTATCTTCCTTTTTTTTACCACAGCAAAACCAGCATGATATCCTAAGTGGTCCTTAAAACAGGATCCATCAACGAAGTATTCTACCTCTGCCTCAACCATTGGTGTTGACTCCAGGTCAGGTCTCAAACGTGTGTAATGAATTTTTCACACAATCATGTGGTGTTCCTTCGTCTTCCAAGGGAATATAGTTTGCTGGATTTACAGTAGTACATCTTTTTATAGTTACATCTGGGTATGACAGCAATGATGAATATGCTAAGCATCTTGCTTGTGTAAGTACAAATTTCCCATTTTCAATTAGCTCTATTATCTTATTATGAGTGTAGATCACCACTGAGTACCCCATAGTCACTTTGGAGGCTTTTTCATAAGCAAAATAAACTGCATCTAACCCTTGATAGCATGGTGGGAATCCTTGAGCTACTCTATACAGCTTCAGTACTATAATTTGCTAAATTCACCATATTTGTAAATTCATTTTGCATATAGCATCTCTTCCTAATAAGTTCACTGGTGTATTTTCTGATATTAAGATTGGAATTTTTACTGCTTTGCCTTTTACTTCTATGTTTACTGGAGCCGTCATTGGAATCAACTGCGTTTGTCCCGAGAATCCTACTGTCTTCACATATTTGCCAGAATGGGGGAGGTGAGAGGCATCATTTGGATTTATACACGTGAATGTGGCTCCAGTGTCTAACAAAGGTGTTTAACAAAGGACATTACTATGCCCTCTATTTTAACATGCATTATAGGGTCTTGATCAGCATCAGTTGATATCATTTGAAAGCCCCGTAGGATTCTCTGGGCATCCCAAGTAGCCCTGTTGTGGCCCACGCCATGGATTAAGTGGACCTTGGGCCTTTTGCTGCTGCAGCTGCTGTGGGCCTTGCTTGCCAAGTTGGTGCTGTTCTCCTGGTGCATCTGTGGCCAAGGGTTTAGTGGACACTCTCTCTTCATGTGTCCCGCAGTTGCATCCCCAGCATACATTTGTTGGCCTGGGAGGCCTTTTTTAAAATCATACATCAGAGGCGTGATCCATATCTTATACCAGTTTAAAAACAAACACAAGTTGAAAATGAATAAGCTTGACCACAATATTAGACAATTGGAACGAGAGGCCTTTTTAAATGGCTCGAAATAAAAGATTAGTAATTTTTTTGTCTGCCTGCGGTATTTCATTAGTGCCAGTGGAAGCATCAACCCAATTAAGTCTTGTTTCTTGGCAGATTTTCAAAATTTTTGCCTTTAAGTTCCCATTTACCCTCTCCACCATCCCCTGCGACAGCGGATGGTAGACACATCCTAACCGTTGTTTTATTCTTAGCTGTTGTATTACTGGTTTTACTGCTCTCTGAATGAATGCTGCTCCGTTGTCTGAGCTAATTTGCGATGGTATTCCAAACCTCAGGATCCTTCTTTGGTCAGGAAATTGATTACTGTTTGTGCTCCCTGATCTGTTGAGGGCACTGCTTCTACCCATCTACTGAATCTGTCTATTATGACCAACATGTATCTTTTCCCTCGAATCGGTCTTATCATGTCCACATAGATGTTTGAATGGCCCTCCGGCGCTGGTATATGTCCTAATCGAGCGGTTGTACCTTTCCTGACAATATGTTTTTTGCAAATTTCTCAGTTTGCTAAGAATTCATCTACAGAGGCCTGTAAATATGGGGACCAGTAGCCTTGCTGTTGCACAATGGTCAAATCCATGTGCATCAGAAATTAGCATATTAAGAAGTGCTACTGGAGCCAATATTTGTCCTTCATGTGACCTCCATATTCCATTCACGTCCCTTGTCAGCCCCCTTGGTTGCCATTGTGTTAGCTCAGGTTGACAAGCTTGAAGTTGTATCCGTGCTATATCTGCTAAATTTGGCTGGACCTGTAATATCACCATTATTGCTACTTTGGATCCTGAGGCTTCTCTTATCTGATCATTATGCTGGATTGGGGTCCCATCACTCTTTTTGAACCCTCTTTGTTTCCACACTGCACCTAACAAATGACACACTCCATGCGATATGCAGAATCTGTATATAATTTTTGATCTTTTGCAAGCAAACAGGCTTTTGCCAGTGCTTTTAATTCTGCCAATTGTGCTGAGCATGGCTGTTCACAATGATGAACCACAACTGGCACAAAAGTATCTCCCTGCTTTTTACCACAGCAAAACCAGCATGATATCCTAAGTGGTCCTTAAAACAGGATCCATCAACGAAGTATTCTACCTCTGCCTCAACCATTGGTGTTGACTCCAGGTCAGGTCTCATACGTGTGTAATGAATTTTTCACACAATCATGTGGTGATCCTTCGTCTTCCAAGGGAATATAGTTTGCTGGATTTACAGTAGTACATCTTTTTATAGTTACATCTGGGTATGACAGCAATGATGAATATGCTAAGCATCTTGCCTGTGTAAGTACAAATTTCCCATTTTCAATTAGCTCTATTATCTTATTAGGAGTGTAGATCACCACTGAGTTCCCCATAGTCACTTTGGAGGCTTTTTCATAAGCAAATTAAACTGCATCTAACCCTTGATAGCATGGTGGGTATCCTTGAGTTACTCTATACAGCTTCGTACTATAATTTGCTAAATTCACCATATTTGTAAATTCATTTTGCATATAGCATCTCTTCCTAATAAGTTCACTGGTGTATTTTCTGATATTAAGATTGGAATTTTTACTGCTTTGCCTTTTACTTCTATGTTCACTGGAGCCGTCATTGGAATCAACTGCGTTTGTCCCGAGAATC
>NC_068291.1:7259766-7282500 GCF_025860055.1 Xyrauchen texanus | reverse complement strand
AAAGATCATTTAATAGGACAATGTCCACTTGTGGAAGTGGGGATGCAGGGGGTTAAAACGCCTTGCTTGATTGATACGGGTTCACAAGTGACTACATTGACCGAAAGTTATTTTAAAAAATATTTTGAGACTAGAGGACCAACAATGTACCCACCAATTCAAAAGTTCAATTTGGTAGCTGCCAATGGGTTAACGATTCCGTATATTGGATATATTGAGGTGGATTTGAAGATATGTGGGAAAGTTATACCAAAAAGGGGAGTGTTGATTGTTAAAGACTCAAATGGATCAGTGTACCCAGGACTAATTGACATGAATGTGATTAAGGAGTGTAGAGATTTCCTGATGACACAGACTGGGGATAGTTGTGCAGGGGCAGAAGGGAAGTGCAGGTTAAGGTGTGGCATCAGATGTTTTCGGTGTGTGAAGATCTGCTAAAGTTTGCTGATGAGTCAGGACAGATAAGCGCAATTTACTGGCCCCAGGGAAGACGAAAGACAATACCAGCACAGTCAGAGGTAGTGATAGAGGCATGGGCACGGTTACGACCTGATAGGAAGGATTATGTGGGTTTAGTAGATCCTTGTCAAGATTAGTACTGAACAACAAGAGATGATTTCCAAATTGTTATCCAAGCATCAGAAGGTCTTCTCAGAACATGAGGAGGATTATGGGTACACCGATAGGGTATTGCATGTGATACCAACAGGCGATGCAGCTCCAATTAGAGAACGGTATAATAGGATTCCACCAAAGTTGTATCAAGAAGTGAGGGGACTTTTGAGTAACATGCTTGAAAATGGTATTATTAGGGAGAGCTATAGCCCCTGGGCAGCGCCTGTAGTGCTCGTCAGAAAGAAGGACGGCACCCTTCGTTTCTGTGTAGACTACAGGAAGTTGAATGGTGTTACACATAAAGATTCGTACCCCTCCCCAGAATTGAAGAATCATTGGCTTCATTGAAGCAATCTAGAGTTTTTTTCAACATTAGATCTAGCACATGGGTACTGGCAGGTGGGGGTGCATCCAGCTGATAAGGAGAAGACCGCCTTTGTGACACCTACGGGGTTATATGAATTTAATCGGATGCCGATGGGGCTATGCAATGCGCCAGGGACATTTCAGAGACTGGTTGAAAGTTGCCTGGGTGACCAAAATTTCGAAACATTGTTGCTCTATCTAGATGATATAATTGTCTTCTCTCCTTCTTTTGAGGCCCACATTGCCCATCTGGATTTGGTTTTCAGCCGCCTGAAGAGCTTTGGCCTGAAAGTTAAACCTACTAAGTGCTTTCTCTTCCAGCATGAAGTGCATTACTTAGGCCATGTGATTGCAGAAGGAGGGGTGTCACCAGACCCTGAGAAGTTGCGAGCGGTGGAGGCCTGGGCAACTCCTCAGAATATCACCCAGCTGCGTGCTTTCCTGGGCTTAGCAGGTTACTATAGACGCTTCATAAAAAACTTTGCCCATATCGCAGCACCCCTGAACTCTATGATGTGGGGGACATCAAAACGACGCATACGACCGGCCATAGGTAAACAAAACTGCTGGGCATGGGGTGAGGAACAGGACCTGGCATTTGAGAAATTAAAGGAGTCTCTCCTGCAAGCACCCATACTGGCTTATGCAGACTTTCAGTTGCCATTTTTGTTGTATACTGATGCCAGTAAGACAGGCTTGGGGGCAGATACAAGACGGAAGGGAGAGGGTGATCTCCTATGCAAGCAGAAGCCTCCGTCCTACAGAAAGAAACGATAAAAACTACAGCTCATTTAAATTAGAACTGTTGGCATTGAAATGGGCCATAGTAGAAAAGTTTAGGGAATATCTTGCTGTGTCTCCCTTTACTGTGTTTACAGATAACAATCCACTGGCTCATTTGAATACAGCAAATCTGGGTGCCGTAGAGCAACGATGGGCAGCCCAGCTTGCAGGATTTCAGTTTGAGGTGCGATATAGACCGGGCGGACAAATGGAAATGCTGATGCCCTCTCCAGGTGGCCTGTGAATGAGACTACTGTCAGGACTACAGAGGATGGGATAGCCCCATGTGGTGAGAATGGATATGTAGCATCTGAAGTGGTCCGCGCCTGTGTCCATGCTTTTGTTCCAGTGGTTGAAGATGTCGTACTGGAGGAGGGTCAGAAGATGGAGGCAGGGACACAAATAAATAAAGATAGAGTTGGCCCCAGTTTGCTGGCCGAGTGGGTGAGGGCACAGCGGAATTGTCCAGTGTCACGACTGTGGGTCTATATGGACAGAGGAAGAGGGCCAGTTCCAAAGAGCGAGCAGCTGAAGACCGGCCCACTCAAGTGCTGCTGCGACAGTGGGCCCGCCTCTGTGTGGATCAGGGGCTGCTGTGCAGGGAGGTATGTGATCTGAAGACATTTGACAAATGGAAACAAGTAATTGTACCTCAGTGTCTGCAGAATCAAGTCCTGGGATGGGTGCATGACCACGCAGGACACCTGGGAATGGAAAAGACCCTGGGCTTGGCCCGTCGACGTTTCTTCTGGCCAGGACTGGCGCGAGGAGTGGAGAAGTGGTGTTTCCATTGTGCTCGTTGCAATCTGCATAAGACTCCAGCTAATAATAAAGTGAGTGCCCCCCTTGTTTCTGTCGACTGGAGACTTCGCGCAGTGGAATGTGCAATATTCCAATAATGATGGATCATTTCACTCGTTATGCAGTTGCAGTGCCAACTTTGGACCAAACAGCGGTGACTACGGCAAGGGTGTTGTGCGAACACTTTATACAGCCTTTTGGGGGGGTTTGATCAGCTGCACTCTGACCAGGGCCCCAATTTTGAATCGAAAGTCATCAAAGAATTATGTTCATTGTACAACATCAGTAAGTCTCACACGACGCCCTACCACCCAGCAGGAAATGGACAATGTGAGCGCTTTAATCGGACGTTGCTGAGTATGTTAGGTACATTAAGGGACGACCAGAAGGAGAACTGGGATCAGTATGTGGCAGAGTTGGTACAGGCATACAATAATTCACCCCATTCCTCTACAGGGTATACCCCTTGTTTTCTAATGTTTGGCCGTCATGCGAAATTGCCCATTGATGTGATGCTAGGCCGGGGAGATGAATTCTCAGGCACAGCAGGTAGCTGGGTGCACCACCACATGAAAGACTAGCGACTGCCTATAATCAAGCCAGAAAACACATTCAGAAGGCTCAAGTGCATCAAAAGAAGGGGTTTGACCGTAGGGTCAAGTGGGAACCTTTGTTGGTGGGTCAGAGAGTCATGGTACTAAATAAGAGGGCCAGGGGACAGGGTAAATTGGATGATAAATGGGAACGGAATATATATATAGTTACATCACAACCTAATCACGATATACCTGTTTATGTGGTGAAGAAGGAAAGGGGTGATGGTGGCGAGAGAGTGTTGCATCGCAATATGTTAAGCCCATGTAAGTTTGAAATTTCCTTGCCCTTAGAGGAGGAGGAAGTAAAGGTCTTGCATCCTAATTCTGATGTCAATCCTATGAACAGTAATTGGTGTATGTATCCTTGGGTGGGGGGCTGTCTTACAGGTCTGCCAGTACCCACACAAAGGACGGAGAGACTGCCCGTAATATGGACATTGATGAACCAACATTACAGACTGCACAGGGGGAAAATCCCTCTTGTTCATATGCTTCACAGGTCGAATGTTCAAGACGGTCTACTCGGGCCACGAAGGGCCTGTTGCCTCAACGTTATAGAATGTAAAGTATGTGAGTGGGAATGTGCGGACACATTTAGAGTAGGGGAGGCGGATGTAAGCTGCTCATCCCAAATAAGGGGAGTGGCAACGCTAGTAACATCTATAGTGTTTTCCTCATGATGTGCCAGGGAAGGGAAACACCTGTGTTGCATTAGCAATCAGAGATCAAAGCCATAAAGGTATGATGAATTTGTTGTTTAGGGGGGGTTTTTGTGGCTGCTGCTGAGTTCTTTGCCAAGGCTGCCGTGCCGGGACGTGGGTTGGAGATAGACGCGTGCGAGTAGACTGGGAGGGATATTTCGTTGGGGTTTTCTCCTTAAGTTTGGCGGCCTCTGATGTATGATTTAAAAAAAGCCTCCCACCTTATGTACCTTAAATAACATCCACCTTATGTTAGACACTGGAGCCACATTCACGTGTATAAATCCAAATGATGTCTCTCACCTCCCCCATTCTGGCAAATATGTGAAGACAGTAGGATTCTCGGGACAAACGCAGTTGATTCCAATGACGGCTCCAGTGAACATAGAAGTAAAAGGCAAAGCAGTAAAAATTCCAATCTTAATATCAGAAAATACACCAGTGAACTTATTAGGAAGAGATGCTATATGCAAAATGAATTTACAAATATGGTGAATTTAGCAAATTATAGTACGAAGCTGTATAGAGTAACTCAAGGATACCCACCATGCTATCAAGGGTTAGATGCAGTTTAATTTGCTTATGAAAAAGCCTCCAAAGTGACTATGGGGAACTCAGTGGTGATCTACACTCCTAATAAGATAATAGAGCTAATTGAAAATGGGAAATTTGTACTTACACAGGCAAGATGCTTAGCATATTCATCATTGCTGTCATACCCAGATGTAACTATAAAAAGATGTACTACTGTAAATCCAGCAAACTATATTCCCTTGGAAGACGAAGGATCACCACATGATTGTGTGAAAAATTCATTACACACGTATGAGACCTGACCTGGAGTCAACACCAATAGTTGAGGCAGAGGTAGAATACTTCGTTGATGGATCCTGTTTTAAGGACCACTTAGGATATCATGCTGGTTTTGCTGTGGTAAAAAAGCAGGGAGATACTTTTGTGCCAGTTGTGGTTCATCATTGTGAACAGCCATGCTCAGCACAACTGGCAGAATTAAAAGCACTGGCAAAAGCCTGTTTGCTCGCAAAAGATCAAAAATTATATACAGATTCTGCATATGCGCATGGAGTGTGTCATTTGTTAGGTGCAGTGTGGAAACAAAGAGGGTTCAAAAGAGTGATGGGACCCCAATCCAGCATAATGATCAGATAAGAGAAGCCTCAGGATCCAAAGTAGCAATAATGGTGATATTACAGGTCCAGCCAAATTTAGCAGATATAGCACGGATACAACTTCAAGCTTGTCAACCTGAGCTAACACAATGGCAACCAAGGGGGGCGACAAGGGACGTGAATGGAATATGGAGGTCACATGAAGGACAAATATTGGCTCCAGTAGCACTTCTTAATATGCTAATTTCTGATGCACATGGATTTGACCATTGTGCAACAGCAAGGCTACTGGTCCCCATATTTACAGGCCTCTGTAGATGAATTCTTAGCAAACTGAGAAATTTGCAAAAAACATATTGTCAGGAAAGGTACAACCGCTCGATTAGGACATATACCAGCGCCGGAGGGCCCATTCAAACATCTATGTGGACATGATAAGACCGATTCGAGGGAAAAGATACATGTTGGTCATAATAGACAGATTCAGTAGATGGGTAGAAGCAGTGCCCTCAACAGATCAGGGAGCACAAACAGTAATCAATTTCCTGACCAAAGAAGGATCCTGAGGTTTGGAATACCATCGCAAATTAGCTCAGACAACGGAGCAGCATTCATTCAGAGAGCAGTAAAACCAGTAATACAACAGCTAAGAATAAAACAACGGTTAGGATGTGTCTACCATCCGCTGTCGCAGGGGATGGTGGAGAGGGTAAATAGGAACTTAAAGGCAAAAATTTACAGGAGGAGGGGCTTCTACGACTTGGTTCATAATAAAGTACAACCAATAACTGGAATCAAATAGATGCGCATATTTTTAGAACTTACAAGGTAGTCCAACTTCCTTGCTCAATTTCCTTCAAGCGATGTCTTTTTTCATCCAGTCTCTGTATGTGTGTGACATTGTGTCATACAATTCCGGGTGTCCACACACCGCTACAATTGTTTTCATTCATTTTCCAGATTTCTTCTGCTACTACATCGGTAGTCAGTGATATCCAATGCTGATAGGCTTTCGCGCAACGCGTCACGCGTCAACGATTTTGCATGTTTGAGTCGCGCCATTTGCTTCATTCACGGCACCCGGAGCGAATTCGCATCTATTCGCATCTTTGCATTGACTTTGTATGTAATCGCGCCTTGCGAAACGCTCGCTTCGCATTGTATGTGAACGCACCATAAGAGATAATTATGACCCAGGTGATGAGCCTTACTGCTCTCCCTCTCCCGCAGACTGATACATGACCACGCCCCCATGCCACAAATCATTTACATCTCTCGACTGAAAAGGTTTTGCACATTTCAATTTAAATGTTGTTTAATAAAACATAAGCATACTAAGCATATTAATAAAACATAAGCATATTTCCAGTATGTTTTTTTTGTCATTGAAGAAACTTCAGTTCACCTCAGGCTTCTCATGTCCTCGTTACACTATGCTCATATCAGCAGCTTACTCATCAGACTCCTCGGGAATCCTCTGCATATTTCGACAGTTCGTGGGACTATTCGGTTCTTTTTGGGTCAGACAAGACCGAAGAGTTTACTTTCGATTCTACCTGTAGGTTTGAATCATTCTTTTCGAACAGGTTCTTTGGTTTAATAGCTGGTCTAGTAACTCATAAGGGCCTGTATGAGTCAAACTCGTTCATTTCAAAGTCTGTGTCGAGCTACTATTCATCTGCATTTAGTGTCATTTCAGCATTATTGCTGATACATTAATTTAATAAAAATTCTGATTTCTTTATCCTCCTGTGTGCATTTTCCAGTTTGATTTGTAGCTAGTAGCACCAAATAATCAAGCAAAAAAAATTATAATATGTGGACAGCGTTTCAACGTTGTGAAAGTTTAAATAACACTAAGCTATAGAAAGTCAGTTTTTTTTTTCATCAAATATTTTGTTTGATTTTTCCAGGAGTGTTGGTTATTCATGTTTTTGAGACGTTACAGATATTACAGCTGATTTTGTGTAAATCTTAATAAATAATTCAAAGTAATGGCTAGCATCATCATATCACTATCAACCAGGTTAAAATATAGTTGCATTATAAAATTCTGAATCTATGTACTATTACATTTATACCATTGTCCCATGTCTGCCAAACATTTTGAGTGGTCCAAATCATCTGCATACTGAAACTGAACTTTTGGTTGGATTTTAAAATTCAATGCACTTAGCTGCATAGAAAGCTATAGAATGCTCCCTTGCTCCCTATTTAGTGAACCTCCAGTGTGTGGTCTCTCTTAACTGGTCTCAGAACAGTTTGAAATGCACCTTATTTTCATCCTAACTCCATCAGAGTGTAACATCAGAGTAAAAATCCCTGCTTAAGTTTCAAGACATTAATTTCCAAATATTTTCTCAAAGATCCTCTCGACAGTCAGTGGGAACAGCTCATTCGGTTCTTTTTAAGTCAGACAGTTTGACATGCTGTTGTGCATCTCTCATCATCAACCCTGAACTAAAGTTCGATGTTGCGCCTATTCAAACCAGTTACTTGCTGAGAATCGGTTCAAAGGAATGATAGTCCAGATAGTCCAGTGTCTCTAACTGGCCTTTTTGGCAGCTCTATGAATACATTTCCTGAGGATTATGTCACGATTCAGCAGCAGTCACGGCTATGAGACACAAATGGAGTATATCACAGCCAGTTCGCCCTCGCTCTGTTTCGAGCCAGCCTAAAAGCCCCAAACCTGCTGCCTCACAGGCACCTGCGCATCAGCATGTGCAGCAAAAGCGCTCCTGATGGGCACAACCCTTTTAAGGAGAGCCTGCGATTCCCTCCAGGTCTGCTCCAAAAAGTCTCGAAAGACACAAAACCCCATCTCCCCACTATTTTTGTCGGGAAAGGAATATTGTTGTTCACAATATTTTTAAAAATTTTGTTTCTGTGTCTTACACTCAAATAAATGCAATACAAAATGCAATAAGTGCAAAAAGGAATACAGCATTCATTGCAAATGCACGAGATGCCACACATTCTCAATAAAGAGCCCCTTATTCCTCTTCAAAGCATACACATTATGCACATCTGCTTCCCTATCATACGGTGAGCAAACCAAATTTCCCTCTGTCCCATTGTGAGCCCTAACAGGTATTTCAGAATGGGTGCAAAAACAATCAAACATGGATATACGATCCAATTTTGCACACAGGCCACCCCGTTTTCAATGGTGTTCTGTCACGGTTTCAACTGAGGACGCGCCAGTGTAACGAGCCGAAATACACAGTCTCATCGTGAAAAACAAATTGTCAAGCACAAAAATGGTTTTACAGCTTTTATTTTCTTGTTCTAAAGAAAGATAGTGGTCTTCGGCCAATCCTGGATCTGAGACATTTAAATCACACACTTATAAAGCGCCTATTCAAAATTATTACTCAGAAACTGATCTTCACATGTACACCCACACGATTGGTTTGCATTGAAAGATCTGAAGGTTGCGTAATTTCATATCCAAATTGTACGACATCATTTAAAAAATTTTTTTTTACATTTTTAAGCATTTGGCAGACGCTTTTATCCAAAGCGACTTACAGAGCCCTTATTACAGGGACAATCCCCCCAGAGCAACCTGGAGTTAATTGCCTTGCTCAAGGACACAATGGTGGTGGCTGTGAGATCGAACCACTGACCTTCTGATTAACAGTTTACCAGTGTAGTGGTTTAAGAGATTTGTGTTCAAGAGAACAGCATATCAATTCAAAGTCCTGCCCTTCAGATTGTCTTTGGCTTCTCGCAAATTCCAGCCTTTAAGGCTTTCAGTCAGAAAAGGTGAGCTGTCATGTCCTGATTGCTCAGTCAAAATGACAGGTATGGCATATATACACATATAAACAGCCAAGGCGGAATTAATTCACCACCACTGTCGAGAATGACGTGTCACCTCATCCTATGGAGCGAGCATCATCTCTCCCTGAGAGTGAAATATGTCCCAGGCCGCCTGAATTACGGTGTGGGCCTATTGTCATGATAAGGGTTGATACCGGGAGAATGGAGACTTCATCCTCAAACTACACTTAGGATTTGGGAAATATTTGTCAAAGCAGAAATCAATCTATTTGCCTCAGTGGAGAATGCCCACTGTCCCCTCTTGTTATCCGAAGGGACACAATGGCACACAAATGGCTGGCAAAACACAAATATGCATTTCCTCCAGTATGCCTGATCAACTCTGTCATATGCAAAGTCTGAGATGACAAGGAAACGGTTCTATTAGTTGCACCGAAATGGCCAACCAGCCATGGTTTCTGAAAATGATGGAGATGCTGTACAGCTCACCATGGGAAATACTACTCAAGAGTGATCTCCTCTCTCAGGCGCAAGACGCAATCTGGCTTCCCCAGCCCCAGCTGTGGATCCCGCATGTGTGGCCCCTGAACGGAGCACACTACATGCACCAGGACATGTTCAGTCATGAACACCATTATACAAGCCAGAGCACCATCCACAGGATACCTCTACACTTGAAAATGGAAGGCTGATTGGTGGCTTCCACAGCAAGGACCCAGTAAACTGCTCCATACATGAAATTCCAATATTTCTTCAAGACCGATAAGATGCAGGACTCACCCAGTCAACACTTGGTGTATGTGGCTACTATATCTGCATATCATGCACATGAAACCGGCATGAAACTCTATAGGCAAGCATGATTTAATTATAAAGTTCCTTAAAGCAGCAAGATGATTAAACCCACTTCGGCCGGCTACAGTCTCGACTTGAGACTTAACTTTAGTCCTAAACGCTCTCACAGGGCCCCCCTTCGAGCCTTTGGACTCAAGCCTTTGTTGATTTGTGCATGCTCTCCATTAAGACCACACTATTGCTGGCTCTGGCCTCAGTAGCGTAGGTGACACGCAAGCAATATCAGTCAACAATTCATGTCGAGTTTGGCCCCAGTCTTTCAAGAACCACTGTCAAACCTAGGAAAGGCTATGTACACACAAGGTGCTGACCACACCCTGGTTCACATTCTCATACGTTGGCACTACACCCATACGTTGAGCATACCCGCCAGTTCAGAATGTCTGATCAGCTCTTTATATGCTATGGAGGATGCACAAAATGAGCAAAGATTTGTCGATGCAATTACCCTGGCTTATGAGTCGCAGGGCCAGACTTGCCCAATTGGTGTTAAAGCACACTCAACTAGAGGCAAGGCCTCCTCATGGGCATGGACGAATTGTGTGTCCTTAAAGACATATGTTTTGAAGCATGATGGTCCTCTCAAAACACATGCGCAAGGTTTTACAACCTAGATGTAATGTCTCTTTCTTCAAAAGAGCACTTGCCATATTCTTTGGCCATATAAATATATACTTATGTCCTTCCATTTTAGTATGGGCTCCCCATCATTACACAACCACCTGCATTCATGCGTTATAATTACCATAAAGTCACAAGCACTTTCATTGTAAATAAACTGCCTTCCTGACTGGGTTCATAAGCAGTTAATTATACTATATGACTATAGTTTATATATTTGTTATGAGTGCTCTCCTCCTGGCCATCACGAGGATCACTCATTGTGGCATGCTCATATCGGTCGTCGTCCCATAAGACTGTGCTGCCATGTTTCCTCTTAGTGAAGGTATGTCGTGTAGTGTGGCGTGATGAGAGTCTGCTCCCCATATGCGTTAATATGCAATGTCTCGTAAGGGAATGTAACTTTGTTTGAAGGGAATGTGACATTGCCAACGCTAACCGCACTACAAGACTCAGAGTTCTTGAGGCACGAGCGATGCACTCCTTGTTCTCAGCTAGAAATTCTGAGGAAATGGTGTTTGTGCACCTGTTTTTATAGTGGTCATTTTCGCATCAGAACAGGCGGGGCTCAAACACAATAGCCAACATTAGAACTTTGGTGTTATTATAGAGGTTTCAAATAGGTTGTGTATGAAGGCACTCCCCATATGCGTTACTATGCAATGTCTTGTTCCTTCATCTTAGGTTACGTATGTAACCAAGACTATTTCATACACCGCTTCGACATAGATTTTAAACCCGAAATAGAAAATAGCGCAATAATCTCTCTTAAAATTAAAATGAATGAATTGCTTACAGAAAGCAGACAACTCTTTGCATTCACCTATCAAGGTAAACAATTCACATACACAAGGGTTCAAGCATTCACCTCATGTGTTCAACTAAGTATTAAAAGCAGACCTAGAAGATCTCAGAATTGACAGCACATTGATACAGTATGTGGATGATTTACTGATTTGATCACCAACGCTAGAGAATTGCCAGCAGGACACAATCAGAATTCTTACTACACTGGCTGAGGGGGGGGGTCATAAAGTATCAAAAGACAAGTTACAGTACTGTTTACCCCAGGTGGAGTACCTGGGACGAACTATTGCGCATCAGACCAAAGCAGTATCGTCAAGTCAATTGGAGGGCATAATTAATGCGCCACAACCGCAAACAGTGGGACAAATGATGACCTTTTTAGGAATGACAGGATTTAGTTCAGATTGGATAGAAGACTATGTTATTAAAACGAACCCCTTGTGAGCACTGATGAAACAAACAGGACAGCAAAATCTTAGAAGTAAGCTGACTTGGGATGCGGATGCACTAGTAGCTTTTGAATCACTAAAGAAAGAACTACAAACATGCACTAGCCAACCCAGATAACACTAAACCGTTTCATTGTATGTAGCAGATAGAAAAAGTGGTAATGCATCAGCAGTTCTGATGCAGGAACTCTGTAGTGGAAGACGAAAACAACACATAGCATATTATAGTATGAAGCTGGATAGTGTAGCTCAAGGATACCCACCATGCTATCAAGGGTTAGATGCAGTTTATTTTGCTTATGAAAAAGCCTCCAAAGTGATGGGGTACTTGTAAGCTGCTCATCCCAAATAATGGGACTGGCAACGCTAGTAACATCTATAGTGTTTTCCTCATGATGTGCCAGGGAAGGGAAACACCTGTGTTGCATTAGCAATCAGAGATCAAAGCCATAAAGGTATGATGAATTTGTTGTTTAGGGGGGGTTTTTGTGGCTGCTGCTGAGTTCTTTGCCCGAGGCTGCCGTGCCAGGACATGGGTTGGAGATAGACGCGTGCGAGTAGACTGGGAGGGATATTTCGTTGGGGTTTTCCCCTTAAGTTTGGCGGCCGCCATTGATTTCCTTGAATACGGGAACCCACGTCCGGTAGCGGGTAAGGAAGTGTGTCTTCTTGGTATTGCTATGTTCGCCGGGGAGGCCTTCATTCATGTGTATAAGTTGACTACTGGTCCCCCGGCGCTATTTGTGTGTAAAGTGAGCGCGTGTGTGAGTAAGGGGGTAGGAGAGCAGGTCACCTCCCATATGACTATCATACTGTTTAGCTCTTGACGACGGCTATGTATTTAGCGTGAGTGGTATTGATGGTATGTCCTGATATTTGGTGTGTATTTACTGGTGTGGTCTTTAAGTGATTTATATGACTTTAAGGTTTGCAGTGCAATGAAATTATGCATGTTATAGGTGCTCATATGAATTGATTTAATGCATGTATTTAACAACGTTGGTAACCCTGTACTGAATATATTGTCTTGTTTGATTGATGCTTTATTTCTCTTTCAATTTATTGATTAAATGTTAGCATTAATTACAAATACATGATTAGAATCGTAACTGTCATTTCATCAACCTGCTGTCCCCCCTGGGTTTTAATATTATGATTGTCCAAAAATAAATTTGTTATATTTATACTTGAGGAATTGTGTATTTGAGTGTTTTCCTTGGTTATTGAGCCCCAGAAAATCATTGGTCCAGGAGGGAACCTGTAAGTCGCCCGTAGTACGGTGTGGGTGGTTACAACTTGGCGTAGTTTTGGCAGTCTGGACTGTGGCCAATAACCAGGAAAATGTCAACTGCACAACCATCAGTACAGTTACCTTCTACATCTAGTGAGGGGCAGCAGAGAGAAGATGGTTCACCTGATATGGCTCAGAATCAAGCAACAAGTGCAAATATGGTTATGTTTCCAATGATGATGGGGACACCTTGGTGTCAAAAATTTAATGGAGATCAAATGGCACAGGGGAATAATTTTCAGGATTGGTATAATAATGCAGACATCAACGTTTAATATATATCCTTTTTCTGAGGTGCAAAAGGTCTCTGCTATAATAAGTAATCTTGATGGGGAAGCAAAGAGGGAAGTGTTAGCCTTGCCAACAGCACAGCGTAGGATAGCTGATCAGATATTGTCATTTTTGAAAAGCATTTATGGAGATATTGTCCCCCTTGCAACCCTTTGTGCCCAATTTTTTACTCGTAAACAAAGGACAGATGAGAATGTTAGGCAGTTTGCCTTGGCACTTCAAGAATTGAGTAATCGTTTGGAGAATAGGGGCGATGGCACCATTATGAGTAATGTGCTACGTGACCAATTTATTTTGGGACTCTGTGATGCAGGATTGCATAGGGAACTTCGGGGTATGATCAGGGCAGCTCCTGATAGTTCTTTTGTAGAAGTCAAACAAGAAGCAATCCTACGAGCAGAGGAGTTTGGGGAGGTACGGCAAGCAGTAGCTGCAACAGTACAGTTAAAACCAGCCCCCGATACAACGAAATTGGTAGAGGAGATTAAACAGGAGGTCTTTTTGCAGTTAAAGGGAGAAATAAAGGAAATGGCTGCTGGAATGATTAAGGAAGTTCGTGAAGGAGTGCAGCACTTATTGCCAAGTAGTGACAATGCAAGATCTAGGTATGAGTTAAGGAGGGGTCGAAGAAGCTCAGATCAATTTGACCATCAGGGAAGACCTATCTGTCGACGATGTAAACAAGTTGGGCATATTGAAAGACGTTGTGGAGTTGTAGAGGGAGTACAGGGGCCTTTAAACTTTTAGAACCCACTGTACAGGCCCAATCAGTGGGTACATTGGGTAGTGGCCAATCAGAAAAGAAAGATCATTTAATAGGACAATGTCCACTTGTGGAAGTGGGGATGCAGGGGGTTAAAACGCCTTGCTTGATTGATACGGGTTCACAAGTGACTACATTGACCGAAAGTTATTTTAAAAAATATTTTGAGACTAGAGGACCAACAATGTACCCACCAATTCAAAAGTTCAATTTGGTAGCTGCCAATGGGTTAACGATTCCGTATATTGGATATATTGAGGTGGATTTGAAGATATGTGGGAAAGTTATACCAAAAAAGGGGAGTGTTGATTGTTAAAGACTCAAATGGATCAGTGTACCCAGGACTAATTGACATGAATGTGATTAAGGAGTGTAGAGATTTCCTGATGACACAGACTGGGGATAGTTGTGCAGGGGCAGAAGGGGAAGTGCAGGTTAAGGTGTGGCATCAGATGTTTTCGGTGTGTGAAGATCTGCTAAAGTTTGCTGATGAGTCAGGACAGATAAGCGCAATTTACTGGCCCCAGGGAAGACGAAAGACAATACCAGCACAGTCAGAGGTAGTGATAGAGGCATGGGCACGGTTACGACCTGATAGGAAGGATTATGTGGGTTTAGTAGATCCTTGTCAAGATTAGTACTGAACAACAAGAGATGATTTCCAAATTGTTATCCAAGCATCAGAAGGTCTTCTCAGAACATGAGGAGGATTATGGGTACACCGATAGGGTATTGCATGTGATACCAACAGGCGATGCAGCTCCAATTAGAGAACGGTATAATAGGATTCCACCAAAGTTGTATCAAGAAGTGAGGGACTTTTGAGTAACATGCTTGAAAATGGTATTATTAGGGAGAGCTATAGCCCCTGGGCAGCGCCTGTAGTGCTCGTCAGAAAGAAGGACGGCACCCTTCGTTTCTGTGTAGACTACAGGAAGTTGAATGGTGTTACACATAAAGATTCGTACCCCTCCCCAGAATTGAAGAATCATTGGCTTCATTGAAGCAATCTAGAGTTTTTTCAACATTAGATCTAGCACATGGGTACTGGCAGGTGGGGGTGCATCCAGCTGATAAGGAGAAGACCGCCTTTGTGACACCTACGGGGTTATATGAATTTAATCGGATGCCGATGGGGCTATGCAATGCGCCAGGGACATTTCAGAGACTGGTTGAAAGTTGCCTGGGTGACCAAAATTTCGAAACATTGTTGCTCTATCTAGATGATATAATTGTCTTCTCTCCTTCTTTTGAGGCCCACATTGCCCATCTGGATTTGGTTTTCAGCCGCCTGAAGAGCTTTGGCCTGAAAGTTAAACCTACTAAGTGCTTTCTCTTCCAGCATGAAGTGCATTACTTAGGCCATGTGATTGCAGAAGGAGGGTGTCACCAGACCCTGAGAAGTTGCGAGCGGTGGAGGCCTGGGCAACTCCTCAGAATATCACCCAGCTGCGTGCTTTCCTGGGCTTAGCAGGTTACTATAGACGCTTCATAAAAAACTTTGCCCATATCGCAGCACCCCTGAACTCTATGATGTGGGGGACATCAAAACGACGCATACGACCGGCCATAGGTAAACAAAACTGCTGGGCATGGGGTGAGGAACAGGACCTGGCATTTGAGAAATTAAAGGAGTCTCTCCTGCAAGCACCCATACTGGCTTATGCAGACTTTCAGTTGCCATTTTTGTTGTATACTGATGCCAGTAAGACAGGCTTGGGGGCAGATACAAGACGGAAGGGAGAGGGTGATCTCCTATGCAAGCAGAAGCCTCCGTCCTACAGAAAGAAACGATAAAAACTACAGCTCATTTAAATTAGAACTGTTGGCATTGAAATGGGCCATAGTAGAAAAGTTTAGGGAATATCTTGCTGTGTCTCCCTTTACTGTGTTTACAGATAACAATCCACTGGCTCATTTGAATACAGCAAATCTGGGTGCCGTAGAGCAACGATGGGCAGCCCAGCTTGCAGGATTTCAGTTTGAGGTGCGATATAGACCGGGGCGGACAAATGGAAATGCTGATGCCCTCTCCAGGTGGCCTGTGAATGAGACTACTGTCAGACTACAGAGGATGGGATAGCCCCATGTGGTGAGAATGGATATGTAGCATCTGAAGTGGTCCGCGCCTGTGTCCATGCTTTTGTTCCAGTGGTTGAAGATGTCGTACTGGAGGAGGGTCAGAAGATGGAGGCAGGGACACAAATAAATAAAGATAGAGTTGGCCCCAGTTTGCTGGCCGAGTGGGTGAGGGCACAGCGGAATTGTCCAGTGTCACGACTGTGGGTCTATATGGACAGAGGAAGAGGGCCAGTTCCAAAAGAGCGAGCAGCTGAAGACCGGCCCACTCAAGTGCTGCTGCGACAGTGGGCCCGCCTCTGTGTGGATCAGGGGCTGCTGTGCAGGGAGGTATGTGATCTGAAGACATTTGACAAATGGAAACAAGTAATTGTACCTCAGTGTCTGCAGAATCAAGTCCTGGGATGGGTGCATGACCACGCAGGACACCTGGGAATGGAAAAGACCCTGGGCTTGGCCCGTCGACGTTTCTTCTGGCCAGGACTGGCGCGAGGAGTGGAGAAGTGGTGTTTCCATTGTGCTCGTTGCAATCTGCATAAGACTCCAGCTAATAATAAGTGAGTGCCCCCTTGTTTCTGTCGACTGGAGACTTCGCGCAGTGGAATGTGCAATATTCCAATAATGATGGATCATTTCACTCGTTATGCAGTTGCAGTGCCAACTTTGGACCAAACAGCGGTGACTACGGCAAGGGTGTTGTGCGAACACTTTATACAGCCTTTTGGGGGTTTGATCAGCTGCACTCTGACCAGGGCCCCAATTTTGAATCGAAAGTCATCAAAGAATTATGTTCATTGTACAACATCAGTAAGTCTCACACGACGCCCTACCACCCAGCAGGAAATGGACAATGTGAGCGCTTTAATCGGACGTTGCTGAGTATGTTAGGTACATTAAGGGACGACCAGAAGGAGAACTGGGATCAGTATGTGGCAGAGTTGGTACAGGCATACAATAATTCACCCCATTCCTCTACAGGGTATACCCCTTGTTTTCTAATGTTTGGCCGTCATGCGAAATTGCCCATTGATGTGATGCTAGGCCGGGAGATGAATTCTCAGGCACAGCAGGTAGCTGGGTGCACCACCACATGAAAGACTAGCGACTGCCTATAATCAAGCCAGAAAACACATTCAGAAGGCTCAAGTGCATCAAAGAAGGGGTTTGACCGTAGGGTCAAGTGGGAACCTTTGTTGGTGGGTCAGAGAGTCATGGTACTAAATAAGAGGGCCAGGGGACAGGGTAAATTGGATGATAAATGGGAACGGAATATATATATAGTTACATCACAACCTAATCACGATATACCTGTTTATGTGGTGAAGAAGGAAAGGGGTGATGGTGGCGAGAGAGTGTTGCATCGCAATATGTTAAGCCCATGTAAGTTTGAAATTTCCTTGCCCTTAGAGGAGGAAGAAGTAAAGGTCTTGCATCCTAATTCTGATGTCAATCCTATGAACAGTAATTGGTGTATGTATCCTTGGGTGGGGGGCTGTCTTACAGGTCTGCCAGTACCCACACAAAAGGACGGAGAGACTGCCCGTAATATGGACATTGATGAACCAACATTACAGACTGCACAGGGGGAAAATCCCTCTTGTTCATATGCTTCACAGGTCGAATGTTCAAGACGGTCTACTCGGGCCACGAAGGGCCTGTTGCCTCAACGTTATAGAATGTAAAGTATGTGAGTGGGAATGTGCGGACACATTTAGAGTAGGGGAGGCGGATGTAAGCTGCTCATCCCAAATAAGGGGAGTGGCAACGCTAGTAACATCTATAGTGTTTTCCTCATGATGTGCCAGGGAAGGGAAACACCTGTGTTGCATTAGCAATCAGAGATCAAAGCCATAAAGGTATGATGAATTTGTTGTTTAGGGGGGGTTTTTGTGGCTGCTGCTGAGTTCTTTGCCAAGGCTGCCGTGCCGGGACGTGGGTTGGAGATAGACGCGTGCGAGTAGACTGGGAGGGATATTTCGTTGGGGTTTTCTCCTTAAGTTTGGCGGCCTCTGATGTATGATTTTAAAAAAGCCTCCCAGGCCAACAAATGTATGCTGGGGATGCAACTGCGGGACACATGAAGAGAGTGTGTCCACTAAACCCTTGGCCACAGATGCACCAGGAGAACAGCACCAACTTAGCAAGCAAGGCCCACAGCAGCTGCAGCAGCAAAAGGCCCAAGGTCCACTTAATCCATGGTGTGGGCCACAACAGGGCTACTAGGGATGCCCAGAGAATCCTACGGGGCTTCCAATGATATCAACTGATGCTGATCAAGCACCTATAATGCATGTTAAAATAGAGGGCAAAGTAACATCCACCTTATGTTAGACACTGGAGCCACATTCACGTGTATAAATCCAAATGATGCCTCTCACCTCCCCCATTCTGGCAAATATGTGAAGACAGTAGGATTCTCGGGACAAACGCAGTTGATTCCAATGACGGCTCCAGTGAACATAGAAGTAAAAGGCAAAGCAGTAAAAATTCCAATCTTAATATCAGAAAATACACCAGTGAACTTATTAGGAAGAGATGCTATATGCAAAATGAATTTACAAATATGGTGAATTTAGCAAATTATAGTACGAAGCTGTATAGAGTAGCTCAAGGATACCCACCATGCTATCAAGGGTTAGGTGCAGTTTATTTTGCTTATGAAAAAGCCTCCAAAGTGACTATAGGGTACTCAGTAGTGATCTACACTCATAATAAGATAATAGAGCTAATTGAAAATGGGAAATTTGTACTTACAAAGGCAAGATGCTTAGCATATTCATCATTGATGTCATACCCAGATGTAACTATAAAAAGATGTACTACTGTAAATCCAGCAAACTATATTCCCTTAGAAGACGAAGGAACACCACATGATTGTGTGAAAAATTCATTACACACGTTTGAGACCTGACCTGGAGTCAACACCAATGGTTGAGGCAGAGGTAGAATACTTCGTTGATGGATCCTGTTTTAAGGACCACTTAGGATATCATGCTGGTTTTGCTGTGGTAAAAAAGCAGGGCGGAAGATACTTTTGTGCCAGTTGTGGTTCATCATTGTGAACAGACATGCTCAGCACAATTGGCAGAATTAAAAGCACTGGCAAAAGCCTGTTTGCTCGCAAAAGATCAAAAATTATATACAGATTCTGCATATGCGCATGGAGTGTGTCATTTGTTAGGTGCAGTGTGGAAACAAAGAGGGTTCAAAAAGAGTGATGGGACCCCAAACCAGCATAATGATCAGATAAGAGAAGCCTCAGGATCCAAAGTAGCAATAATGGCCCCACAAGTGATATTACAGGTCCAGCCAAATTTAGCAGATATAGCACAGATATCTGTCCATCCACCATCCCCTGTCGCAGGAGATGGTGGAGAGGGTAAATGGGAACTTAAAGCAAAAATTTTGAAAATCTGCCAAGAAACAAGACTTAATTGGGTTGATGCTTCCACTGGCACTAATGAAATAACGCAGGCAGACAAAAAAATTACTAATCTTTTATTTCGAGCCATTTAAAAATGCCTCTCGTTCCAATTGTCTAATATTGTGGTCAAGTTTATTCATTTTCAACTTGTGTTTGTTTTTAAACTGGTATAAGATATGGATCACGCCTCTGATGTATGATTTTAAAAAAAGGCCTCCCAGGCCAACAAATGTATGCTGGGGATGCAACTGCGGGACACATGAAGAGAGTGTGTCCACTAAACCCTTGGCCACAGATGCACCAGGAGAACAGCACCAACTTAGCAAGCAAGGCCCACAGCAGCTGCAGCAGCAAAAGGCCCAAGGTCCACTTAATCCATGGCGTGGGCCACAACAGGGCTACTAGGGATGCCCAGAGAATCCTACGGGGCTTCCAATGATATCAACTGATGCTGATCAAGCACCTATAATGCATGTTAAAATAGAGGGCGTAGTAATGTCCTTTGTTAAACACCTTTGTTAGACACTGGAGCCACATTCACGTGTATAAATCCAAATGAAGCCTCTCACCTCCCCCATTCTGGCAAATATGTGAAGACAGTAGGATTCTTGGGACAAACGCAATTGATTCCAATGACGGCTCCAGTGAACATAGAAGTAAAAGGCAAAGCAGTAAAAATTCCAATCTTAATATCAGAAAATACACCAGTGAACTTATTAGGAAGAGATGCTATATGCAAAATGAATTTACAAATATGGTGAATTTAGCAAATTATAGTACGAAGCTGTATAGAGTAACTCAAGGATACCCACCATGCTATCAAGGGTTAGATGCAGTTTATTTTGCTTATGAAAAAGCCTCCAAAGTGACTATGGGGTACTCAGTGGTGATCTACACTCATAATAAGATAATAGAGCTAATTGAAAATGGGAAATTTGTACTTACACAAGCAAGATGCTTAGCATATTCATCATTGCTGTCATACCCAGATGTAACTATAAAAAGATGTACTACTGTAAATCCAGCAAACTATATTCCCTTGGAAGACGAAGGAACACCACATGATTGTGTGAAAAATTCATTACACACGTTTGAGACCTGACCTGGAGTCAACACCAATGGTTGAGGCAGAGGTAGAATACTTCGTTGATGGATCCTGTTTTAAGGACCACTTAGGATATCATGCTGGTTTTGCTGTGGTAAAAAAGCAGGGAGATACTTTTGTGCCAGTTGTGGTTCATCATTGTGAACAGCCATGCTCAGCACAATTGGCAGAATTAAAAGCACTGGCAAAAGCCTGTTTGCTCGCAAAAGATCAAAAATTATATACAGATTCTGCATATGCGCATGGAGTGTGTCATTTGTTAGGTGCAGTGTGGAAACAAAGAGGGTTCAAAAAGAGTGATGGGACCCCAATCCAGCATAATGATCAGATAAGAGAAGCCTCAGGATCCAAAGTAGCAATAATGGCTCACAGTGATATTACAGGTCCAGCCAAATTTAGCAGATATAGCACGGATACAACTTCAAGCTTGTCAACCTGAGCTAACACAATGGCAACCAAGGGGGGCGACAAGGGACGTGAATGGAATATGGAGGTCACATGAAGGACAAATATTGGCTCCAGTAGCACTTCTTAATATGCTAATTTCTGATGCACATGGATTTGACCATTGTGCAACAGCAAGGCTACTGGTCCCCATATTTACAGGCCTCTGTAGATGAATTCTTAGCAAACTGAGAAATTTGCAAAAAACATATTGTCAGGAAAGGTACAACCGCTCCATTAGGACATATACCAGCGCCGGAGGGCCCATTCAAACATCTATGTGGACATGATAAGACCGATTCGAGGGAAAAGATACATGTTGGTCATAATAGACAGATTCAGTAGATGGGTAGAAGCAGTGCCCTCAACAGATCAGGGAGCACAAACAGTAATCAATTTCCTGACCAAAGAAGGATCCTGAGGTTTGGAATACCATCGCAAATTAGCTCAGACAACGGAGCAGCATTCATTCAGAGAGCAGTAAAACCAGTAATACAACAGCTAAGAATAAAACAACGGTTAGGATGTGTCTACCATCCGCTGTCGCAGGGGATGGTGGAGAGGGTAAATAGGAACTTAAAGGCAAAAATTTTGAAAATCTGCCAAGAAACAAGACTTAATTGGGTTGATGCGTCCATTGGCACTAATGAAATACCGCAGGCAGACAAAAAAATTACTAATCTTTTATTTCGAGCCATTTAAAAAGGCCTCTCGTTCCAATTGTCTAATATTGTGGTCAAGCTTATTCATTTTCAACTTGTGTTTGTTTTTAAACTGGTATAAGATATGGATCACGCCTCTGATGTATGATTTTAAAAAGGCCTCCCAGGCCAACAAATGTATGCTGGGGATGCAACTGCGGGACACATGAAGAGAGTGTGTCCACTAAACCCTTGGCCACAGATGCACCAGGAGAACAGCACCAACTTAGCAAGCAAGGCCCACAGCAGCTGCAGCAGCAAAAGGCCCAAGGTCCACTTAATCCATGGCGTGGGCCACAACAGGGCTACTAGGGATGCCCAGAGAATCCTACGGGGCTTTCAAATGATATCAACTGATGCTGATCAAGACACCTATAATGCATGTTAAAATAGAGGGCATAGTAATGTCCTTTGTTAAACACCTTTGTTAGACACTGGAGCCACATTCACGTGTATAAATCCAAATGATGCCTCTCACCTCCCCCATTCTGGCAAATATGTGAAGACAGTAGGATTCTCGGGACAAACGCAGTTGATTCCAATGACGGCTCCAGTAAACATAGAAGTAAAAGGCAAAGCAGTAAAAATTCCAATCTTAATATCAGAAAATACACCAGTGAACTTATTAGGAAGAGATGCTATATGCAAAATGAATTTACAAATATGGTGAATTTAGCAAATTATAGTACGAAGCTGTATAGAGTAGCTCAAGGATACCCACCATGCTATCAAGGGTTAGATGCAGTTTATTTTGCTTATGAAAAAGCCTCCAAAGTGACTATGGGGTACTCAGTGGTGATCTACACTCATAATAAGATAATAGAGCTAATTGAAAATGGGAAATTTGTACTTACACAGGCAAGATGCTTAGCATATTCATCATTGCTGTCATACCCAGATGTAACTATAAAAGATGTACTACTGTAAATCCAGCAAACTATATTCCCTTGGAAGACGAAGGAACACCACATGATTGTGTGAAAAATTCATTACACACGTTTGAGACCTGACCTGGAGTCAACACCAATGGTTGAGGCAGAGGTAGAATACTTCGTTGATGGATCCTGTTTTAAGGACCACTTAGGATATCATGCTGGTTTTGCTGTGGTAAAAAAGCAGGGAG
>NC_068291.1:7165827-7259266 GCF_025860055.1 Xyrauchen texanus | reverse complement strand
CTCAAGAACCCATAACTTCCGCCATGATGGATTTTTCCGTACGTTGAAAATTTGCAAAAACTTACAAAACTCTTCTTCTCCTGAACCGTAGCTCCAATTGACTTGAAATTTGGTACACATGTGTAGAATTTAAGTCTTTGAAAATGTTACTTAGGAAAAATGAATACGATACAAAATGGCTGAAAGGGGCGTGTTTATGTAAATGTCCAAATTTTAACAATATATATGTGGCAATAAATCAAATGTAATTTTGACAGATGGTTTTTCAAACCTAATATGCTTCAAGATAACATCACTCTGAAGTACTGCGCAAAGAATGGACAACATTCGCTCCCTAGGGGGCGCTACAGGCCATGCCAAAATTCCCATTTTCTGGTCAAAAATGTTCTAATTTGGTACATTGATACTACAGGCCAACAGGAATCCACAAACCAAGAATGACCGACATTCGCCCCTAGGGGGTGCTACAGGCCAAGCCGAAATTCCCATTTTCTGGTCAAAAATGTTCTAATTTGGTACACTGATACTACATGCCAACAGGAACCCACAAACCAAGAATGGCCAACATTCGCCCCTAGGGGGAACTACAGGTAATTCCCAAAATTCCAATTTTCTGGACAAAATATTTCTAATTTTGTACATTGATACTACAGGCCAACAGGAACCCACAAACCAAGAATGGCCCACATTCGCCCATAGGTGGTAGTACAGGCCACGCCCCAAAACAATAATTTCCACGACATTTGTCCAATTATTCTGAAACTTGGTGTACATGCTTCATTTCTTATTGGGAACAAAAAATTATCCATAAGGTCCGGTATGATGGACTTTCCTGTACACTGAAAATGTTTCGTTTAGGATTCAGACAGAAATACGTGTTTTTTGGATTCATCCATTGAGAGGGTTTTTCAAGGCTTCTCGCCCAACAATTAAAAAGCAAATCAGCATCTCAGTTTATTCCCAAGATTAGGAAAACATCTGAATAATTCACAGTTCACAATACCCTCACTAAATCATTTAGAAAAAATTTGAATAAGGTCAAACTTGAACAAAACAAACAAATTAAAAATACACATCATATAAAAATAGGGTTACTAAACATTAGATCTCTTTCTACCAAAGCACTAATTGTCAATTAAATGATTACAGATCATAGATTGGACGCGCTCTGTTTGACTGAAACCTGGCTTAAACCAGATGAATATATTAGTTTAAATGAATCTACTCCCCCAGGTTATTGTTATAAACATGAGCCTCATCTGAAGGGTCGAGGAGGAGGTGTTGCTACAATTTACAGTGAAGTTTTTGGTGTTACTCAGAGGACAGGATATAAATGTAAGTCTTTTGAACTAATAATGCTTAATGTGACACCGTCAAATACAAATATAAATAAAAAATCTCTGTCATCCTTTACCCTTGCTACAGTGTATAGATCACCCGGGCCTTATTCTGATTTCCTTAGTGAATTTGCTCATTTTTTATCAGATCTTGTAGTTACTGTAGACAGAGCCTTAATTGTTGGTGACTTCAACGTTCACATAGATAATGAAAATGATACATTGGGATTAGCATTTATCGATATTCTCAACTCTCTTGGAGTCAGACAAAATGTAACAGGACAAACTCATCGCCATAATCATATGCTAGATTTAATTCTTTCATATGGAGTTGATGTTGATAATATAGAAATTCTGCAGCAGAGCGATGACATCTCGGATCATTACCTCGTCTCTTGTATGCTGCAATCAGCTAATGTTACTCAATTTACACCACGCTATCGTTCAGGTAGAACTATTATTTCGACCACTAAAGATAGCTTCACTAATAATCTTCCAGATCTATCTCATATACTCAATAAACCCCAAAGCCCAGAAGAACTTGATGAAATAACAAAAAATTTAAATGCAGTCTTCTCTAGCACCCTTGATATTGTCGCCCCACTTCGATTAACGAAAATTAAAGAAATAAGCCCTGCACCATGGTACAATGATCACACTCATGCTCTCAAGAGAGCAGCTCGGAAAATGGAGCGCATGTGGAAAAATACAAAATTAGAAATATTTCAGGGTGCATGGAAGGATAGTGTCTGTAGCTACAAACACGCACTCAAAGCTGCCAGGTCAGCATATTTTAGTAAACTCATAGAAAATAATCACAACAATCCTAGATGTTTATTCAGTACTGTGGCTAAATTGGTTAGGAATAAAGCCTCAACCGAACCAGATATTACGTCACAGCTCAAGAGTAATGACTTCATGAATTTCTTTACAGATAAAATTGAAATAATCAGAAATAAAATTGGAATTATGCAATCATCTGTCATAGCACCTCAGAAAACAGTGTCTAATAATTTTCCTCATGTGCAACTTTAATCCTTCGCTATCATAGGTCATGAAGAGCTAACAAAACTTATCAAAACATCAAAAGCCACAACTTGTTTGTTAGATCCTATACCAACTAAGCTCTTAAAAGAGGTATCTCCTGTAATATCAGAACCTCTTCTTAATATCATTAACTCCTCGCTATGCTTAGGACATGTCCCAAGAAACTTTAAAATGGCAATTATCAAACCGCAACTTGATCCTGGAGAACTTGCTAATTATAGACCGATTTCAAATCTCCCGTTTATGTCAAAAATACTAGAAAAGGTAATATCCTCCAAAATATGTTCATTTCTACAGAGAAATAGTATATATGAAGAATTTCAATCAGGATTTAGGCCTCATCACAGTACAGAGACTGCACTTATCAGAGTTACAAATGACTTGCTCTTATCATCTGATCGTGGCTGCATTTCTCTTCTAGCGCTTTTAGATCTTAGTGCTGCATTCGACACGATAGATCACGACATTCTCTTGAATAGGCTAGAGAATTATGTTGGAATTTGTGGAGTTGCATTAGCATGGTTTAGGTCATATTTATCAGACCGCTACCACTTTGTCTATGTAAATGAGGAATTGTCAAACCAAACAAAAGTAAAATATGGAGTGCCACAGGGATCAGTTTTAGGGCCTCTGCTTTTCTCCATGTATATGCTTCCCCTGGGAGATATTATCAGGAATCGAGGAATAAGTTTCCACTGCTATGCTGACGATACACAACTTTATATTTCTTCAAAACCTGATGAGATTTCACAATTCTCAAAATTAGCAGAGTGTATCAATGAAATAAAAGATTGGATGGCCAGAAATTTCCTTCTACTCAATTCTGACAAAACAGAGGTTCTAATTATTATACAAAAAACTCTAAAAATAAGCCACTAAAATATAATTTGACTCTAGATGGATGTACTGTTACATCATCTTCAACAGCGAAGAACTTAGGTGTTATATTTGATACCAATCTGTCCTTTGAAAATCAAATTACAAATGTTTGTAGAACAGCATTCTTCCACCTAAGAAATATTGCT
This sequence comes from Xyrauchen texanus, assembly GCF_025860055.1. Classification (NCBI taxonomy): domain Eukaryota; kingdom Metazoa; phylum Chordata; class Actinopteri; order Cypriniformes; family Catostomidae; genus Xyrauchen; species Xyrauchen texanus. Next base: position 7,255,857 of record NC_068291.1, on the reverse strand, counting down.
AAATTAAGGCATATGCTCTCGGATGCTGATGCCGAAAAACAAATTAATGCGTTCATGACCTCAAGACTAGATTATTGTAATGCATTACTTTAGGGCCTCTAAGATGTCCAGCAAGATCAATAAATAAACTTCAATTGGTTCAAAATGCAGCAGCCAGAGTGCTGATGAGAACCAAGAAATATGATCATATTAGCCCCATTTTATCATCGGCTACCTGTTAAATTCCGTATTAATTTTTAAATTCTGTTAACTACGTACAAAGCTTTGAATGGTCTAGCTCTGCAGTACTTAAGTGATCTTCTACCACGCTATATTCCAACACGTTCATTAATATCGCAAAATTCTGGCCTGTTAATAGTTCCTAGAATATCAAAATCCACTAAAGGAGGAAGATCCTTTTCATATTTGGCACCTAAACTATGGAATAGTCTCCCAAACACTGTTCGAGATGCAGACAAACTCTCTCAGTTTAAGTCTAGACTAAAGACTCATCTATTTAGCCAAGCATACACCTAATTTATCCTCCGACCCACAATTAGGCTGCTTTATTTGGGTCTGCCGGAACCAGAAACATTGATCATGATCTCTAACTCTGCCATAAATTGAATGGCATCTATGCTTACATCTTTTTATTTGTTTCCCTGTCTCAACCACGGGACTCCTATCCTGAGTTCACCAGAACCGGCTGGATTCAGCACCATTCCTGCTTCATGTTGGACTCCACTGCTACATGTCGCAGAATGATGATGACTAAATGCAGCCGGTGTCAGCCAAACATCACTTCAGTCTATTATGATGGACTTCAGAGGATGAAATGATGCCAACTCCACCTGCATCACCTCGGTCTATTGATGGACTACGATCTTGAAATGGAATGCATAGACTAACTATTGCCAACAAAAGTTTCATCAGCCAATTAACATCTATTTGAACTTCTGCAATTAATCAAGATGGACTTCAAAGACTGTGGTCATTAATCTTACAGTTTAAACACTGACCCTTAACCCTTACTTAGTTTAATAATTTTAAACCATGATTTTACATATACATAATTAATATTTACATTACATTCATAATGTTAGCCAGAGGGGAACTGGCCCCCACAGTGAGTCTGTTTTCTCCCAAGGTTATTTTTCTCCATTAATCTACTTCTTATGGAGTTTACAGCTTGCTCACTGGGGTTATTAATACAATTATCATTTCATTATTCTTAAACACTATTAAAAATCGTATTTTATCTAAATTACACAATGATGATTCATCGACATTATAGACATTACAGTCTTATCATCTGTTAATGCTGATATTCTGTAAAGCTGCTTTGAAACGATGTGTGTTGTGAAAGGTGCTATTCAAATAAAATTGACTTGACAGTTGATCCTCAAGGAATTCATTATATTTTAAAAAAAAATACTATTAAGAATTATACAATTCAGAATTCCCACAAGATGATTCACATATGTCAACATTCTTGGATAACATGAATTTACCCACAGTTAAAAAAGAGCAAAAGAGAAATTTAGGCAAACCTTTACAACTGCCATGCAGGGTTGCAAAGCCTCAGGACAAGATGGATTTCCTGTCGAAAAATTCTCCTTAAAATTGGCCACGCTGCTCCTTAGTTGCTTCCTCTTGAACAATCATCACTCCCTTCAAGCCTTGCACAGGCCCATATCGCAGTTCTCCTGAAGTCAAAGACGATCTTGACTGAAGTTCATATTGGCCGATTTCCTCAATAAATGTGGATGTTAACATTTTATCTAAACTACTAGCCCCATGAATTGAGCATACACTGTAACTGATTTTTGTAATTTGAACGGTATTTTACTGTAATAGATACTGTCAAATGTGTATACAGTACATTACTGTAAATAGCAAAGGATTATGGGAAAATATATGGTCATTACTGTAATTCTACAGTAATTATTCTGTACTGTACTGTACTGTACTGTAAATCCATTTATCCATAATTATTCTGTACTGTTCTGTACTGTAAATACATTTACAGTAGTGAACCTGCCCACAAAAAACTGACCAATGGCAAGAGAGATTTCTTTTCAAATATATTTTTTCCACACTGTTTGGTGAAAGTGAGATAAAGGACATGAATGAAATTTTACAACAGTGATTCATCGAAAAGGTTAGTATATTGTTTGTATTATTATATTTAATTTTATAAAACAGAGACATTTTCAAATGTATTGATTTGTAATGTTAACAGCATACATTGGTGCGTCACCTGATTAAAGAAAGTTTTATTAATAGTAACTAACTTTTTGTCTTTTGGCGCCCGTTATTTTTTGGCTGTTGGCTAAGAGGTGTCGGTGATTGCCTTCATAACGGTGATGTTATCAACTTGTGAATATGTTAATATCAATTAAATTAGCTGGGTAAACCCTTAGTTAAACAGAGAAACACAACTTTTGTGTGTTCCTCTGCCGCTTTAACATTAGCTAACCAGGGGATTGTTTAACTCAACGTAAATAGCTAATGTGAAATACTAAAGAGTGTTAGGCAACACCGATGTTCAAACGGAGTTTATTATTAATATTTTATGAGACTGTGCGCTTATTGTTTTATTGCGCTTAAACCAATGTTATTTGACTTTAATATTAAAACGTTGCCATTAAATCAGCAGCCTCTCATAACATTATATGTTTCGTTGTTGATATTTATCGAGCAAATAGTTAGTGGTTACTGTAAAAATTACCGCGCCATTTGTGTGCAAACAATGTAATTTATCTGTCTAAACGCTTTCCAGGTTTTACCACCATATCAAAATAGGAACCTGACTAATTCTAATTTAACTTTGAATTGCAAGATAGGCAGACATACTTGAGCTGGTCAAGGGGTTGTTTCACAAGATATAACACATAGTGACATATAAGCATAACCTCTATAGAGGAGCCTATTAGAAAGTATTGTAAAGAAAGACACAAGTATGTTCTCAATATATTTAATTAATTTCTTCCTACATTTTGTTAATTGCTGCACTTAGGTCCAGCAGATGTAGAGAGAAGCTTCACTGTTCCCAGCATCCCAGGGTGATTGCACTTGGTAAGGCTATGAAAATAATTTAATTAATTTAATACTATGGCTGAGATTATGATCAGATGGTGGGTCTGTACAACACCAGCTTTAAGTTCTTACACATAGGCTGAACATAGCCTGTGACAATAATAAAAAGCTGCTGTGATGGTGTTTGTTACAGTTTGTTTCTTGTTCTCCAAGCAAAAACATTGATGCTAACTATGGAGGGCAGAGCCATCATCAAGCCGCATGAGCAAACAGATTTTTCATCAGCATTAGCTGTCCTGTTTGGCTGCTACTACATATTCAATGTGCAGTACCAGGAAGAGGCGGGCCAGTACACTGGAGTTTATTCAGAGGTTCGTGCATCATTAAATACTTCAAAAGCAGGATAACACCAATTGTTAAATGACAGTGTGACAACAAATTGTGCAGAATTTATATTCCTAATTTGGGTTAGGTAATCAAATCTAATATAAAGAAAGTGTGTAAGCACATTGAGAGCAATGAAAAACCTGTGGTCAAATTCCTTGGCCAAATTCCAAATACTTGGCCTTTAAAGTTGATTCTGATTCTCATTTTGATATTAACCATCAATGTAGTAGACGAGGGATGAGAAAAGGGCAGCTCAGTGGTAAGAATGGTTGCCTCGAAGTAAGAACATCCTGGCTGAGCATGTGCTGGCCAGCTAGGTCCTTTCTTTGAGTTTCCTCCCATTGCTATACTTTTTCCCACATGTATGTTAGGTTAATTAGTGAGTCTATAAATCTTTTTATATATTTTTTAAAATTGATTTTTTTTTTCAAAATGAGGGTTGCAGCAAAAGGTAACCCAAAATATATTTTGTTGTAATGGTGATTTGAATGATTCAGTGATTTGAATGTCATGGATCATCAACTAATTATGTACTTTACATGTAGGTATTCAGTACATATTGCTTTTATTGGCTCCAAAGTTCATACATTACGGAGTATTTGTAGCATTTACAGTTATGATTCTCTAACTTTCCATCGCTTGACCAGTAAAAGACTACAATTTTTATGCCTAATGCACGTTCAAATTTTGCAATATCACCTAGACCAATTTTGGCCTTGAGGTGTGAAACCGGCAGCGTTCTGTATGATTTCACCCCTTCTTTCTAAATTGTCATGCAAAATATGCGGGTCGAGAAAATATGCTATGCAAATTGAAAAGTACAAGTGGTTTGAAATATTAACAGGGCAGAATAAGTGCATTCCTTTTCTTATAATTACCTCATCATGCGCTATATCAACAATCTTCCTACGAGCCCCACCATTCTTCTGGCTATGGATACGTGTAATTCAGTTTAAAATTCAGATTTCAGACTTGGGCCTCAGTGAAATATTGACAAAGCAACCCTCACCCCCAAATGACTGGAAAATTATTCCATCTCTGACAATGCACTATGCACAAATATGCCGAATGCAGCCAAACCTGTAGGATAGTTCCCGTAGATTTAGAGTTCTGTGTATCTCTATACCATTTAAAATCGGTCTTGGCATAATTACTATTCGTCTACAACGCCACCATTTCGAGCCAGTGCATCCATATCATTAGTAAATACCTTGTGACAAAAATGATTGATGGCCTATGATTTACGACCTATTATGTGTACATTTGACCTTTGCTTCCTGTCACCCACACCCCTCCCTCCGGCAGTTGTATGACGTGTTTGGTCAGCGATTCCTTCTGTTAGAGGTACAATTAAATGAAATACCATTTTTCATCATTTTAAAGTGAATGTCTGTCTTTGAGTTTGCTTCAACCAATATCCACTGTTTAGAAACACATTTTAGCCTCTGGAATAAGTAAAACCTTAAGTTTTTTTTACCAATCATTGCAAACTATTAAAGACACATCATTTAAACACATTTTAAACATAATACTACTTTTTATGTCTAAGTTTTACAATCTTGAAGTAATCTAATGTCATTTCAGGCAGGTCACATGAGGCAAGCTCGCAATCAGCTGCTTAGCTGATCATGATGTCTACCAATACAATACCGATACTTATCAGAGCAGTCCCATTTAAGTCCTCCATTTATTAATTTCCTTAGCTATTACAATGGATTGCATGGATGCAAGCCGCAATTATAACACCACTCTTATGTTTACTGACATAAGAATACTGCTTTTAGCACAAATTCATTTAATTGCTTAACACAGACACACTGGATGCAATTGAAGCGCAGTTATCTCTTCCTGGTACCCGCCAATATTCTGAGCCGATATTCTTCTCCGTATGCTTCTATACACCTTCTCTGTGTATAACTGTCTCGCAGAGAATTCTATGTTATGATTATGTTATATCAGCCTCAATTTGTTGCCGCAGGCCAAATACGGCCATATTAAATTTTTTACTTGGCCCTTGTCTGATTATGATCATCAGCCACAACAGTGAGTTTTACAACGCTCTGTGCAACAGCATTCAGCTGTAAGTTTAGCAATATTCAGCAAGGCATAGAGTACTGCTATGTACCGGATTGCACGTTTAAATTGTATGGCATAGTTTAGTCACACTTCTTTCCAAAATATTAACTTGCAGTTTAATTTACGTCAAATTTATTGACGTAAATTATAGTACCAAAGCAGTTGATTCAGAAGTTTCTAATATAGATGATGTTTTTGCATCTTTCTAACAGCTTTCATGTATATTCTCACTGCCTAGAAAGGTTCATTGAATATATCTATTGGGAAGGGGATGATCTAATATATTTATGATAAAATATTTTGAAACTTCAAAAATTGACTTTCTGTAGGTTTTATTATCCTGCAAATACATCATTGCGTTAGTCTTTTAGAAAGTAGAAGCACTAACACAACGTATAATTCCAAATAATGGATAACTAGACTTGTAAACGTGTATTGCATCTGCTTATGCATTCTAGATACATCATTGATTACCAGACAATTCACAGTTTTTCACTTACATTCATGTCCACAAATTCTGTGGGATGGTACTTCATGTTTGACAACACAATGACAACAAAACAAGCTCTTTATTTTTTTCTTTTAACTAGACATGAAGGATTGGGGTAGACTACCCAAAACCTTCAACGTTGTGTTGGGATTTTTCTGCCCAATTGACCATTCAGTGTTTATCCAGGGTATCTCTAACTACAGTCAAAGTCCTTTAAATACCCTGGAGGTGCTCTAATCCTGGATGGATATTGTTCCTCACTTTGCAGTGTTTGCTGGCATCTCTTTTGAATTTATGGTGTGCCCGGTGGACTCACAACATCTGGAGACTTGTTTACATCTGTCGACAACTCTGATAGAACAGATGTACAGGAGCTTTTGAAGTCGGTGAGAGTTGAAACCTGTTTCTTCTCAAGGTGCCTCTGTGTTTATCTATGAAATAAGACCTGGGTGTGCCAGCAGACACCACAGTACCCCTTTCAGGTGTGTCTTTGACCCACCCGTCTGCAGATTTGTCATGTCATGTGCTCTGCGTCTACGGTTGTAAGTTTGCTTCTGTTTTTGTCTGTACGTTGGTTCTTTCTTTTTCAGCTTTTCAAAATCTACAGATTTTTGGACTGAGCTGATATGGGACAATAGGAACAAGTGTCCTAATTTTCCTTGCCACGAGAAGCTTAGCAGGGCTGTATCCGTTTGCCAGCGGAGCTGCTCGGTAAGCCATAAGGTATGGATGTCTTGACTTTTTGAGAAGATTCTTGATTGTCCTCACAGCTCGCTCCGCCTCCCCATTGCTTTGTGGAAAATGGGGACGGGACGTCACATGGCTGTTGACCAGTTTTGTGAAAATGTAGGGAAAAACTCGGAAGCAAACTGTGGTCCATTATCTGACATCACCACCTCTGTGTAGGGTTTCTTGGTTCAGGTTTGGGGAATGTACAATTAATATTAATGATTGTAATCAATGATTAATCATACGGTTTGAACCAGATACCAATACATTCTAAATTGCTTAGTATAAGCTTACTTAATCAAAGCACGTTAAATTACTTTGATAATATCAGCTCGTAGCTTTAGTTCGCACATTAAAGAGGCTTTGCTTTATGACCAACAAACACAGACAATCAAGCGTATAATTGGGTTTAATACAAGGAACTAGGATATATCACTACACTTAAACAAACATAGAACACATTTAACAACAAACATTTAACATAGAACAAACAAAGTAAAACAGTAAAGAAAATAAGAGATTTGTTACAACAGTTAAACCTTAAGAGCCAGCAAGGGACTTACACACTTTAACACATTTGAATTTAGATGGGATAATACTTGCAAAATGGACCTTTGTGTCACTGAACAAGACTGCGTGTGTGCGTGAATGTCCTCGTTGCGTCCGTGAGCTGGAGGATATCTGTTGGTGCTTCCGGAGCGTGGATCGCTCGCGGGAAGTGCAAAGCATCTTAGGAGTAATGGTTGAAACTGAGAGAGAGTCCTTTCACCCGGAGGATATCGGACTGCTCCAAAAACGTAGAGTGTGAGCTTTGTCCGGAGACAAGAAAAAGACTAAGATAAACGCCAAATAAAACAAAAGACATGTCTGACGAGAGTTTGAAAAGAAGTTGAAGAAACTTGAAGAGGTTCAGAAGAGAAAGTAAGAGAAGAGCGGAAGAGGAAGAGAGTGATTCTGCACCAAATCCTGACTTTTAAGATAGGGAGGTCACGCCTCCTTTGGGAGGAATGATCCAATGAGGCCCCTCAGTTTTGGCGCGAGGTGGTTCCCTTTGTCTTATCAAGGCTACTCATTTGCCTAATTTATGACAGGGTCCTGGATGTGGTTTGAATCACTCAAAAGATGGTAAAACATAGCAGAATACATTTTAATGTAACCTTATATATATATTCAGCTAGGGTGAGTCGTAAGGTTTAATTTGATACAAAGAAACTTGTATTTGGTACACTTAAAAGTGAATATATATTTTAAGACCCTTTATATAAGGCCTCAGAGTTTAACTACACAACTAAACAATCTTAACTAGTTTGATATAACAGCAGAAATACCCAAGCATACGGGAATAAAACATATTTCCTTAAAATAAGCCATTTCTTTGGTTCTAAATGGTATGAACGTGTATAGATTGTCAGTGTGTAGATGGCGATATCACTAGTGTCTCTGGAGAGGCTCTTTGGGTTGTAAAAACGTCAAGAAGCATTCTAACTCCCAGACTTGCTGGCGCTACCTGGTGATTTAGATGGGTTAATCACAGGGTGTGGGGGTTTTAGGATCCTTCGCACAAATGTGTGCATTGCATTCAGAATTAATGGGTTCATGATTTTCCGTTCATACTCTACATCTGATATGCCATGACGTGCGAATATTGATTTGAAAGGTTCAACCACAGCTTCCGAAGTCATTAATGTTAGTTTGGTAACTTCAAAGTACCTTGAAAAATAATCAACAATGACTAAGTACTGCTTATTATCTTTTTTAAACAAATCTGCTCCTACAGTGGACCACAGCCTTGTTGGAGATTCAGTAGGCAGCATTTTTTCTCTGAGGCTTGTTCTCTCTCCTTTCACAGTGTCACAGTTCTCAATCATTTTTGTCAGATATTTACTGGCCACCAAACTGATTGTTTGTCTCTATCCTTGGATTTTGTTATGCCAAGATGTCCCTCATGCAGTTTTTTCAGTATCTCAGCTCTTAGTGACGCAGGAATGACAATCCTGATTCCATTTACTAGTAGACCATTTTGCACAGAAAGTTATATTTGTTCGTATCGCTGCTCTGTATAAGAGCTCTTGTAGTAGACAGAGTTTCCAAACTCTGTCTACTTGATTCTGGAGGAAAACAGCTCCCAGCCCATACGAAGAAGCATCCGCCTAAACTACGTTTCCTTGTTTGAATCATACAATGCCAGACCTGGGAGTGTGGTCAGTTTCTCTTTAATTCTCTCAAAGGCCTGTTGCTGTTGTGCCCCCCAGTCCCATATGTTTGACTTTTTCAATATGTCTCTGAGTGGTTGTGTCTTCTCTGCCAAATGTAGCAAGAATATGCCAAGTGAATTGATAATCCTTAAAAACCATCTAATTTCACTGACATTACAGGGTTCTTTCATGGCTTTCACTGCCGCCGCCTTGTCTTGATCTGCACTCACCCCGATGCCTCAATAATTTGTCCTAGAAACTTGAAATTATTTTCTTGGAGAACTCACATTTTTCATTGAGTGTGACTCCAGCCACCTGAAGTCGTGAGAGCGTCCTTCGCAGCCTCTCATCATGCTCACTTTGTGTTGATCCCCAGACGAGCACATCGTCCATCTGGCAAAAAATACTTTCCAATCCTTCAAGAATCCATGACATGTGCTTTTGGAAATGCTCTGGTGCAGAAGAGACTCCAAAGCATAGACGATTACAACAGTACCGCCCAAATGGAGTTATAAATGCTGTAAAAAAAGAAGGTTCCTTTGAAAGTGGAATCTGCCAGAAGCCTGCGTTAGCATTGAGCATAGAAAACACTTTAGCTCCTGCCAGCTGTCCCAAAGTGTTTTCCACAGAAGGGAGATGATGTTTTTCTCTCATTACTGATTTGATTAGCTCAGTGAGATCTGTGCAAATTCTCACTTTCCCAGTACGCTTTGGCACCACCACCATGGATGCACACCATTCAGTTGGCTCTTCCACTTTTGAAATAAACCCCTGCTGTTCCATTCGCCTTAATTCTTCTTTCACCTGGACGTTGAGAGAGAGAAAGGTTTTGCCCCTGGCTTTAGCACAATGTTGTACTGACCCTCCATTTTGCCTAGGCCACTGAAGAGTTTCGGAAATTCCTTTTCCACTTTCTCTTTTCAGTCCAAGCTCATATAATCAAGCTGGCCACCAGCTGAAATGCAGTGGCTGCTGGTCGTCCTAACAATGGCATGTATCATTCTTACTGAGGGTGGCTGTGAATTTCCCTTTCACCTTTAAAGACATTCCACCTGGCCCCTGAAGTATCCTTTCTGGACGTTCCAGTCTGTTGAACTGGCCCTGGTTATACGTCACCGTAACTGCAGTTACATCTGCTCCTGTGTCTATTTTGAACACTGCAGCCTGATTAAGTTTTATTTCATGGACTTCCTGCCACATCAGCTGTCAATGAGCCTAGGAATGCAATGTCGTCATTTGCATCATGAGTTAGCGTGGCAACATTCACCTCATATATTTTCTTTGTTTTGCACATTTTTGCACAATGTCCCTTTTTATGACAACGATTGCATTTTGCATCTCTTGCTGCAGATTATGACCTTTTGTGTCCCCACACCTTGTACACAATGTCCACTTTTTAGGCTTTTCCTGCGGTGTTTTCTTTGCTGACTGTGATTTCACTTGTTTTATTTTAGCACTCCTGTTTCCCTCAACCTGCACATTTGTGATTTCCCCTTTAAAGTTGGATTTAAGCATTTCTTGTTGCTTTTTTACTTGTTCACTTTGTCGAACAACAGCCTTTTCTAGTGTTAATTCAGGGTCAAGTTGTAACGGTTATGACTGCTTTTTGTCTGTCAGTCCCACGACGAGTCTATCTCTCACCATCTCATCGTGCAGATCCCCATATCCACAGTGCTCAGCTAAACAATGCAGTTCCGTTATGAAGTGATTTGGAAGGGGTCTTGCCGATCCGGGACAAGGGAAGTGTTTTAAATTATTCTATGTAATGTTGTATGGATGTATTGGAAGGAAGCAAAAATCCAAACCAGATAAAAATCAAAACCAAATCCAACCATAGGTAAAACACACAAACCAATAAGACCTCCCATACAGTAGTACACCAATCAATAAGACAGAAAGATTTCACACAATGAATACCACAAAGAACACAAAAAAGGATGGCATGACAATCAAATTAACGAAAGGCAAACAAAATACAAACTTATCTCCAATTTTCAGTGGGAAAAGAAACGATGGCCACTACCCAAAGGAGGTTTTGAAACTCAATACGCTATGGTTCACATGGTTGACTGAGACATAACAGTCTCACTGAAAGGCAAAAGTAACGCAGTCTGTTCCGTACAAACGTCCGCAACTGCTGGCACTCGTAACTCGGCCGAGTATAGACACAAGTGATCATCCAGCGGCCGAACCAGACCGCAGAGTTGAGCGCAAACGGCATTCTCAGATCAACAGGTCATCAGCACAGGAAAAGTTCTAAAACACATTTGCACGTAACCGAACCCAAACGCAGAGTGGCACACACACTGCGTTCCTAGATCAACAGATCATCAGTGCAGAAATAAACACTGAATTGTCAGGCACAGCAGTAACACACAAGCAGTTCTTCCAACGCGCCAGTATAGGAGAAACCACACACACACCCACGTTCATAGAGCGGAGAATGAGAACAAACACATTGACGCCCGTGAGACTTTAAACGTGGCCGGCCCTATCACATCACATACCCACTTAAAGGCATAGCATACTTATTCTGGTTACATCATTATTAAATGAACCGATAGTAAATGGAAATACAATTTATTTACTTGGGATTTTTTTAATATATTATTTTTTTCACACAATACCGTTATTAAGGAAAAGTCAACGGTATGGAAAATATATTTTACCACGGTATAGTACCATACCGTTATACTGTTACATCCCCAAGCGAAGTGTGACAACTGTTCCACAAATTGCAAGCCCGAAGCGATGCTAGTTTGCTGAAGAAGCGGGTGAGTTTGAGCTCCACCCCATCAAGCCTTCAGAATTCCCCAGAATTCCTCAAAAGTGCACGTGAATGTCATCTGTGGAGTGGTGGTGGTGTAGTGGGCTAAAGCACATAACTGTTAATCAGAAGGTCGCTGGTTCGATCCCCATGGCCATTGTGTCCTTGAGCAAGGCACTTAACTCCAGGTTGCTCCAGGGGGATTGTCCCTGTAATAAGTGCACTGTAAGTCGCTTTGGATAAAAGCATCTGCCAAATGCATAAATGTAAATCTAAAGTCAGAGTTTCAGATTCATCAGCCAATCAGATTAATTGATTGATTTGTTCAGTAGGTTGTGCGATGGTTGTTCGTGAGCTGTGCCATCTTGATCATTCCTGCTGCTGGAGCAGAGAGTTTGTGTTTCTCACTGTCAGATCTTCAGAGTTCACTGTTTTTTTTCCCTGCCAAATATAGCACGGTCAATAAATGTGTCCGTGTTTCCGCTACTCTCATCTCCCCACATCTTTTATTGAATTGTATTTTTTAAAGTGTAACATCCATCCACTGACATACAGTATCAGATATATTCATTTCTTTTTGTATTTAATAAGAAACCTTTTGGGAGCCGTGAAATGATTCCAAGTGTTTTTTGCAAATGTACAGCCACAAAGGCGGTTAAGCTCTGAATACCTTTATTAGTTTGAATTCTGCTAGAAGTTGGTGCGACTTGTGTTGACGGTGTTTGTGTAACTGCACAAAAAAAGTAAAAGCTGAACATTAAAATACAAGTATCTTAGACTGCAACAAAAACAACATCAAAATAAATCAGCACTTAGTAAAAATTAAAGTAAATTCTAAGTAAATTCTTCATGCCGCAGTGCATGCTGGGAGCATAGCTGTTAATTTTAACAACAGTAGACAGTAAGTAATTTAACAGCAATATGCTGCTAAATTGCAGTTGTATACTGTAGCTGTCAAAAACAGTATCTTGCTGTTAATTTCAAGAACGATAACAAACTGTATTTTTACAGTATAATGCTTGCAACCACAGCTGCCAGTAGTTTACCGTTTTTTTACAGGATTTTTTTTTTACAGTGCAGGTCTTGCTGCTATCAACAGTTTCCGTGGTAACCTGACTCATTGTCATCATCAGACACAGCCGACACAGCCAAAAAACTGATCATGATACTTTTTTGTGTCCAAATAGATTATTGTTAACACACATACAATTACAAAAACACACACTCATTAATTAATAATAATAATAATAATAAAAAGGATTCAGCCCGGTGGTAAATCCGGCCTTGATTAGACCTCATTTTATATCAACAGTGGCAGTTATAGTTACAATTTTAAGATATGTTTCAGCTAGTATTTAGTTTTTATAAATACATCAATTTATTATTATTATTACTATTATTTAAGACTAGCACACTGACCTAACCATGGTAATGTGAGCCTGTGTATAAATATGTAATATTAGGTAACAAACAGGATAATAATGTGCTCATATAAGTAAATATGCTCTTCAAATATTTAAAAGGGGGAGAGAAAACTTCCAGTCGCTTTTGTTGTTGACATCAACATAAAAAATAATGTCACTTGGTGCATGTCCTTGTACTGGACTCAATAAAACAAATGGTTTCAAGTTTCAATTATAATAAAGTGTTTACTCAAAAATAAATAAATAAAATAACCCTTCTCTTTTCACTGATAATACTAATTGTGTAATACCGTGATACCGTGAAAGCGTGGTATTTTCTGAGACTGTTATCATACCATGAAAATCTCATACCGTTGCAACCCTACTTTGAACGTAGATTTTAAAAACACTGCAATTGAGCAACACAATGAAACTAAAACTCTCCCAATCTAATCAAGGCACAGACAGTTTTGTTTTTAATGAGAGCATTCGTGAGAGTGTAGAACATTGTGCGGAGCATCACCTTAATTGTTAAGTGTTGGTAGATTTAACATGATTCGCACAAACTCCGAAAGCAAATTACTGTTTTTACTGGTTTTAATTTACAAAGTGCAACCACTGAGGGTCAAAAATGATCTAACGATGATCTTACATGAACAAGATCACCATTGAAGATCTAACGGGATGCATGGTCCCCAATCTCTCCATGAAAGATCTTACTGAACAGAGTAACTTGGTTGATTTAAATCGGCTGTTATCATTTTGAATATTGAATATGCCATATTATTTACTGTACGTGAACTAATAATTTAAGCAGTAATTTAGCATTAATTTAATTTATTCCATACCATAAATGTCCATTCAATATTTTTTTTTGTTTGCCTTACCTTAACAAACATTATTACAATATAAAATACAATACAATATAATGCTTAATAGAAACTGGAGCGAAGCTCATATCCACCATTGAAATCTGCTACTCCGAAGAACCACACGATTGATATGCGACGTCACCGTAATTTAATATTTTAATGGACATAAATAATCGCGATTACTATAGTTTTGCTAAAATCAGCCCTTGCAGCCCTAAACTGGGTGTATATGAATGTGCATGTATTGTTTGTTTTTATTTCTCATATGACTGTTACTCTTATTATTTTGGGTATGACTGGCCATTCTCGCACTGGGCCCAAGTCAGCTAGAAAGCGTAAATGCTTTCCTGACTCTGTTTCTTATCCCTCATACTCTGACATCGATTCACAGGCACCAAAACCTCTCCCATTTAAGCCTAGTCGTCCATTTGGTATTGACCTAGGTAGCATGCATCAGGCTGTGCTTTCAAACTCCAATATGATGTTGCAAGAAATTTACTTTTTCATGCTGTTTTTACTCGGGCTGTAGTTGCTGAGATATGCAGCTTTACAAACCATCAGGGGTGGGAGCTCATCCTAAACTGTAGTGCAACCAAATGGTGAAAGGAAATGTCACTTTAATAATGTTGTCATGGCAGTTTACATGAAATTACATGAAGCTGAAGTCAAACTGGAATGGTGGCATATATCTATTACACATTGTATGTTTAGGGTCCAAGTTTACATTAATGTTGAGTTGTTGCTGTGTCCATCATGCTTTGTTTTCCAAAAGCCACAGAGTGGAAATGGACCCATGGTGCTTGGGCCCGTCATCGCTGCTTGCAGCTATATTTATTATTATTATTCTTTTAAAGGTTTTCAGAACTTTTGGGGTGCATAACATGCGTGAAAACTCTTGAAAGTTTGCACACGCATCAGATTACTGGCCATTAGAGCATGGCAGAGTTACAGGTGGGGGGGTCCAGAAGGGGCTCTTAGGCGCCACCGAGAACATGGGCATGTTCGGGGGGCTATCTAGCACATAGTCACCAAACTTTGTACACATATAGATCTCATCAAGCCAGACCACTTACGCGCTCACAGTCATAGGCTCTTCCCAAAAGGAAGTTGGCCAATTTGGATTGTTGCATGCTGAGGAATTTGAAATACTCCTCCCAGGGATTTAATGGTACAGTCACCAAAAGTAGACGTCATCATGATGACATTGACGATGCTAAATTGCGTAGGGTTTTCTTATATGTCAAACGGTGTTGCCATGGCGAAGCGACAAAATTAACATTAAAAAAAAATGGAAAAAGGAAAAGTCTCGTATCTTCTGCGTGCAGAAAATTAAAAACATCAAAATTGAGCCAAATGTTTGTCTAGTGAGCTGATCACTTTAATGTGACTAATGTGGATCACGGTCGTAGCGCCACCAACTGGCGGAAGGAAGTGTGTCACTTTAAACAGACATTGAAAAATCCCTATTATATTCGCCTGAATTACGTAAAAGAATTGCAGACTAATGTCAAGGCATTGCACATTTTAAATTCTGAAGGTATTCTTGATATCTTAAATACTGTTGGTATGTGTTGTTGTGGCGGGGCTGCCGTAGGCGGGGATTGAACCCGGGTCTGTGGTGCTCTAGTGTTTGGTGTTCTACCACTGAGCTAACAAAACATTTGTTTGTTTGAAACAGGGACGATGCTCAAATAAACATTAAACTTGTTAAACATGAGAATATGTCATGGGCCAGGTTGTAGCAACAATTGCTAATTTCCACCTGTAGTCCCTGGGCAGGTATGACAATTTAAAATTATTTTAAAATAATAATAATAATTATTATCAAAGTGCATCAAAGTTTATTTCAACACCTTGTTGAAAAACAAACAGGCTTATATAGGGCTAAGCACAGGTGAAGGGATCTGCAGGATGGGAGAGGAACATGGCATGGAAGGTACAGGATGAGCGCTGGTCTGGAGGAGAATAGCATCCCAAAAGGGAGATCCTTACAGGAGTCCCTCCACTAGGAACGGCTCCTAACGTTCTTTAATCAGGTCCCTCGGGACCGGTGAAACTCTGCGATGAGAGATGGATCGAGGATATCCCGAGTGGGGACCCAGGTCCGCTCCTCCGGGCCATAACCCTCCCAGTCCACCAGATATTGGGTCTTCCACCGGACCTGGCGAGAATCCAGCAGTCTATGGATGGTGTATGCTGGTTGGCCCTCAATGATACGAGGTGCAGGGGCAGGTTTCCTAATTGGAGACAGAGTGGAGCAAACAACAGGTTTTAACCTTGAAACGTGAAAAGTGGGGTGAACCTTCATGGACCTGGGCAGGAGGCGATAGGAGACTGGGTTGATCTTCTTGAGGATCTTAAATGGACCAATGTAACGTGGGGCTAGCTTTCGGGACTCCACCCTTAGAGGAAGATCTCGGGTTGATAGCCATACTCTCTGCCCTGGGCGAAGCGTGGGTCCCACCCTCCGGCGTCTGTTAGCCTGCCTCTGTTGTTGACGGGAGGCTCTCAATAACCCCGCACGTGCTCTCTGCCAGAAACTTTGGCACCGGCGGACTAGTTGTGTGGCAGCAGGGACCTCAACCTCCAGCTCCTGTCCGGGAAACAGAGGAGGGGAAAACCAAACAGACATTCAAAGGGGGACATGCCAATAGAAGAATGAACGAGGGTGTTATGAGCGAACTCAGCCCAGATTAGACGAGAACTCCAAGTGGAGTGGTTGTTGGAAACCAGACATCTTTCAATGTCCTGGTTGACTCTGTCTGTCTGGCCGTTGGACTGGGGGTGGAAGCCGGAAGACAGGCTGAAAGAAGACCCGATGAGACGACCAAACGCCTTCCAGAACTGAGACGTGAACTGCAGGCCTCGGTCGGAAACCATGTCCTGTGGACGTGGTAGGCCTGTGATGAAGTCCAGCGAAATGTGGGACCAAGGACGTCTCGGGATGGACAGTGGGTGCAGCAGGCCTTGAGGGTGGGTCTTGGGTTCCTTGTTCCGGGCACAGGTGGGACAAGCAGTGACGAAGGCCCGGACATAGCCCTGCAGTTTGGGCCACCAGAACTTCCTCTGGATGAGCTTGCAAGTCCTGGAAGTTCCCGGGTGTCCAGAGGGGGGGGAGGCATGAGCCCACTGCAAAACTTTAGAACGGAGAGAGTTAGGGACAAAGAGGCGCCCTGGAGGGCCATTACCTGGACCTGGTTGTTGCAACTGGGCCTTCTTGACAGTGGTCTCGATATCCCACTGGATGGGGGCCACCACCCTGGAGGTGGGGAGGATGAGTTCAGGACAGGACTCCTCCTCTAGTGACTCAAACTGTCTCGAGAGGGCATCAGGTTTAAGGTTCTTGGAGCCTGGAGTTGAACCGGTTAAAGAAGAGGGACCAGCAGGCCTGTCGGGAGTTCAACCTCTTTGCATCTTGGATGTAGGTGAGGTTCCTATGGTCCATCCAAATGAGGAAAGGGTGTTTGGCCCCCTCCAGCCAATGCCTCCACTCCTCCAGTGCCATCTAGATGGCCAGCAGCTCCCTGTTCCCAATATCATAGTTCCTCTGAGTCGGGGTTAGCCGATGTGAGAAGAACGCACATGGATGGAGCTTATTATCCCTCTTACCCCTCTGGGACAGGACGGCTCCCACTCCCACGTCCGAGGCATCCACCTCTAAAACAAAGGGCATCTCTGGATCAGGAAGGGCAAGTATGGGGCAGAAGTGAAGAGTTGCTTAAGCTTGTTGAAGGCTTGGTCGGCTCTGCTGGTCCATGAAAACCGTCCTGTTGATTTCTTGGTAAGAGCGAAGAGAGGCTCTGCAACTGAACTGAAGTTCCTGATGAACCGTCTATAAAAGTTGGAGAAGCCAAGAAATCGCTGTACCTGCTTGACAGAGGTTGGACAGGGCCAATCCAAGACTGCCCGAATCTTGCCAGGATCCATCTGGAGGCAGCCTTTGGAAACGCAGAAGCCGAGGAAGGAGACTGACGGGACGTGAAATTCACTCTTCTCCAATTTCACGAAGAGCCTATGTTTGAGTAGCTGCTCTAAGACCTGCCGAACATGCTGAACTGCTCTTGGGTGTTGTGGGAGAAGATGAGAATGTCGTCCAGGTAGACAAACATGAATTTATAAGGCATCTCTCTCTGAGCACATCATTTTATTTATTTTTTTTTAACTTTTTTTATTGAGTACATTTTCATTTTCTTTTAACACCAGGTGACAAATGTATATAGTTAACAGTAAACATTACAAAGTGGGACCTAAATGACACCTGTACCCGTTCCAACCCCCCCACCCCACCGTGAACTAACCCAACACAGGCCCATAAACGAGGACAGACACACAGACCCATGCATACCAACAAACATTTACCATGTAGCGTGGCCACATAAGGGGCATTTTATATAAGGTTTATAACTTTAAATGTGTGTCATTTATATTTATTAGTTATATTGCTTTCCCCTGTTTTCTGTCATTCCCCTCAGCTGTTGTGTGTTGTTCCCCGATCTCTGTTCACGCGAGATCTTCGCGTGCATTCGTCTTACGTGTTTTCCTGCCACGTATTCAGGAAGTTACTTTCGGTTTCTATTTAAAGAACCGCTATGCCGATAAACGGGCTCATTTGCGAGTACACACACACGTACAAAACTCATTCACATTGGATTACTTTGGTGACCTACCTGGAAGCGCTGGGACGCCGTTCCTCCCGGAGGTATTTCGTTTGGCTCGTTGCCAGGATTACCTTTTTATCAGAGGACATTGGTTTGTCATCAAATTCATCACTCCATCACTAGATCGATCACAAGGACCCTACAAACACCCGGTGAGACTGATCCGATCACTGTAAATAACTCTGCGCACTCTGGACTTCACTATTACATGTACATACACCTTGTGTTGTTATTGTTGTAAATATTATTCTTGATTTTATAATACACTTGGGTTTATTGGTATTTACATCTGTGTTGATATATTTATTTGTTCCATTCTTTTACACTTATCAATAGAAACAGTACGGTAGATCCCAATATTAGTGTAAACTCCTCTTTAATATATTGGAGAGTGTTACATAGTGGTGGCCCGTACAGGGACGTGCTGTTTCTATTTATTGATAGTGTTTTTTGTGTTCATTAATATGGAAGACATGACACAAGCAAATGGAGGAAGAATGAATGTAAATACTGATGAATTTGAGACTGATGTGAATGAGTTAAGGTGTAGCTCGGTTGAGACTGAGGATGCTGATTTCACTGCGGGCCCGTTTGTTACCAGACGGAACCCTACAGATGAAATAGCATCTGTTTTGAGTTCTTTATATAATTCTGATGATGATGATGATGATGATGATGATGATGAAAAAGAAATGGTGGATATAAATGTTGTACAGACAATGCAACTGGAGATTGATAAACTTAAGGTGGATTTATTGGCTCTTAATGCAAAAATACAACATAATGAACAGGAATTACAACAGTCTGTAGAGAGTTCCCTTAATAGGGAAACTAGTTTCCGGGAGTCAGTGGACCCTACCATAGCAGACTTAGAAGATCATTTTCAGAGGTCTGTAGAGAAGTTGGAGAGAGCGGTGGTTGATTGTTTCCTGCGGAGAGATGCAAGATGGGAAAATCAAATGAAAAAAATAAGATTCACCAGTACCCCATCTCGATCTCAAGTACAGACTTTTTACCCTGCCTCTTCCCCATCTACAGCTAATGTCTTAAATACTCCCGTACCAGCTACCAGACGTAAAGTCCCCCCGGTTAACAGAGACAATGTTACCTATGACGTCACTGCTGGAGCACAAGTATCTAACCTGGCTCACCCTTCATGTATGCCCAGTATGTCGTCTTTCTGTGGGAAACCCCCTATCCGTTTGGAATTTCCTTCCTTCGGTGAGGCTAGCGAGACATCCGACGTACTCCATTTCGTCGAACAGGTCGAAAATTATCTGGCCATTAGACCCCTACCTAGTGTGGAGCTGGTTGGCACCCTGAGTACAGTGCTCAAAGGACCCGCTTTAAGCTGGTGGAAGGCAGAAAAAAACAAGGTAACAGATTGGCAATCTTTCAAAGATGCTTTAATGTCTGCTTTTCTCCCAGATGATTACCTCACTGAGGTAGAGGACAAGTTAAGATCTCTGGTGCAGCAACCCAATCAGCGTTTGAGAGATTTCGCCTATGATTACCGAGCCCTCTGCCTCAAATGGAAGCCAGCTATCACTGAAGAGGAGATGGTGAGCCGCATTCTTAACAACATCAACCCAAGGGTTGCGGGTTGTCTGAGAGGGACGGTTAAATCAGTGGAACAGCTGGTGAAGGTGGGTTCGATGGTAGAGAAGGACTGGATGGGAGCGAAAGATTACTGGCAGAAAGTGAGCAAATTGCACAGCAAAGAAACAACAAATAAAAGACCACCTGAACGCCATACCTCAAAAAATCTAGCAGGGGTATCCATTGCTCAACACCACCCAATGACCTCCCTTCTACTAGTGCCAGTAACTATAAAAGGACGAGAGGTGAAGGCGGTACTGGATACTGGGAGCACATACACCCTTATTCAGGAAAGCCTGTGGAGACAATTAGAGGGGAAACAAAACCTGACACTCCGGCCTTCTTCAACAGTTCATTATGGCTGATGGAAAAATGCACCAGGCGATTAACAAGAGCTCAGTCTGTTATGAGTGGCATGACAAGGTATGCAGGTTGGACACCTATGTTATGAAGGATGCTCACCTGGCCTTTCCCCTTATAGCTGGTCTGGACTTCCTGAGAGCCGCTGATGCCATAGTGGACGTGGGACACTGGAGATATGGTCTGAAAATGGGCAAAGGATATGATTATCATCCATTCCTAACTGCACTTATAAATCCAATGCTGTCTTCATATCTGATGGGTGAAAGTTTAGGCACGACTGCTGCTGCTGTGAGTCTATATTATGCCTTACCGCCAACCTGGAATCCACCCACACATGTCTTACCCACACAAGTTGTTCCCAGCTGGGACTCCGACAATCAGGATGAATTAAAAAGGCTGATGGAAAATTGGCCTCATACCACCTCTCAAGTCCTGGGAAAAACGTCTGTGGAACAACACAAAATTATACTTTCTGACCGAAATGCCCTTGAGATCCAGAGCTTATAGGGTCTCTCCATTCAAGAGGAAGATTATTGATGCACAAGTAGAACAAATGCTACGAGACCATATCATCGAGCCTTCTTTCTCTCCTTGGTCATCACCTGTAGTCCTGGTCCCCAAACCTGATGGGTCCTACAGGTTCTGTGTGGACTATAGGAGGCTGAATAGTAAAACCATCCCTGACGCTTATCCAATGCCAATCATCCACGACATCTTGGAGTCCATGGAAGGCGCCTCCTGGTTCAGCACATTGGATTTGCAACCAGGGTACTGGCAGGTTGAGATGGAGGAAAGTAGCAAAGCCAAAACAGCCTTCATCACCTCCCAAGGACTATTCCAATTCTGCTCCATGCCATATGGATTACGGAATGCCGCTGCCACCTTCCAGAGGCTGATGGAGAAGGTCCTAGCAGAGTTAAGAGGGAAGTTTTGCTTTGTCTATATTGATGACATCATAATCTATTCAAGGTCTTTATCAGAACATGTCCAACACCTGAACACCATTCTACAGAGACTAAACCAAGCTTCACTTACACTAAATATGAAGAAGTGTCACTTCTTTAAGAAGCAGCTGAAGTTTCTTGGACATATAGTCTCAGAGAAAGGGGTGGAGGTCGACCCTGAAAAGACCAGAGCGGTAGCTGAATATCCTCCTCCCAAAGACATTAAAGCCCTCCAACGCTTCTTGGGATTAGCCGGGTGGTACCACAAGTTCATTCCCCATTTTGCCCACATCACAGCTCCCTTAAACAATCTAAAAAAGAAAGGAGTTAAGTGGGATTGGACTCCTGAGTGCCAAACCAGCCTTGAAAACATCCAACAGCTGTTACAAGACCCACCTGTATTGATGCAGCCTGACCTCAATCAACCGTTCCAGGTTCATACAGACGCCAGTGATGTGGGCTTCGGAGCCATCATTACCCAGCACACTCCAGAGGGGGAACGGGTAATAGCTTACGCATCACGAACATTGCGTGGACCTGAACTGAATTATTCTACGGCTGAAAAAGTGTGTCTGGCGGTGGTCTGGGCAGTGGAAAAGTGGAAACATTACCTGGAAGGAAGACACTTCGACATCTATAGTGACCATGCTGCCTTAACTTGGGCCTTCAACAGTCCTAAAACCTCCTCTCGGCTGACCCGGTGGACTCTTAGGTTGCAGCAATTCATCTTCCAAGTACATCACAGAAGAGGATGTCTGAACCTGGGACCAGATGCCTTGTCACGAGTCTGTGAAGCTCCTGAAAGTGAAAGTGTGCCCTGTCTAGCCATAATAAAAACAAAATGTGCTTCTGACATACCCCATACGTTACAAGAAATCTCACAAGCACAAAGTCATGATAATACGGTGTCTCTCCTCCAACTGGCCCAAAAAACCAGAAAGGTTCAAGAAAACCAAATAACCTTTGAGGTCCACCAGGGGGTGCTATATCGCCGAGTTTCTGTCAAGAACAATGGAAATAAATTCCAACTGGTTGTTCCTCAGGCATTAATTCCTGGTTTCTTGCACTACGTACATGATAACCCACTGGGAGGACATCTGGGATGACTAAAAACACTGTTGAGGCTCTTGGAGGTGGCGTGGTGGCCAACTGTCCATAAGGATGTCTGGGAGTACGTAAAAGGATGTGAAACATGTCAAAAATACAAACATGACAATACAAAACCCAGCAGTTTCTTACAGCATACACAAGTGACAGAACCAGGTCACACTTGGGGGATGGATTTCATGGGACCTTTCCCGACCAGTAAGAAACGAAACGCTTACTTACTGGTGTTTGTGGATTATTACACCAAATGGGTAGAGTTGTTTCCCCTTCGAGACAGTAAGACCCCTAAGATTGTCAAAATTCTCAGGGAAGAGATCTTTACCCGATGGGGGGTCCCAAAATATCTCATCTCGGACAGGGGGGCCCAATTCACCTCCAATGTGCTTGCTGAGCTCTGCAAATCCTGGGAAGTATTCAGAAACTCACAACCAGTTATCACCCTCAGACAAACCTGACGGAGAGAATTAACAGGACGTTAAAAACAATGATTGCGTCATATGTGGGACAACATCATGAGAGATGGGACCAGTGGTTGCCTGAATTAAGGTTTGCCATCAACACCGCACATCAGGAAACTACAGGTAGAGCACCTGCTGAATTAATGATGGGCAGACAGCTACATGGTCCACTGGAGAGGTTGATCCTCAAAAACCCCACTCCTGACCAGACCTCGTATAACCTAATTGATAGACAGAACACCATGGCAGAGGAGGTAAAGCTTCAAGTAGGAGTGCAACAATCTAGACAAGCTAGATACTACAATGCCCGACGGAAAGATGCGCAGTTCCAGCCGGGAGATCTAGTCTTGTTTAGAACTCACCCTCTCTCGTCGGCCTCCAATAAATACTCTGCTAAGCTAGCGCCCAAATGGGAGGGACCAGCTGAAATAATAAAAAAAAATGTGGCCAATAAATTACACCATTCGCTGGGGAGACCCATGTAAAACAGACAATAAAAATGTGGTTAATCTGAAACGCTGGTACGGACGATCTCCTCCTATGCCGATGGCTGGGGGGGGGGATCTATGTAGCGTGGCCACATAAGGGGCATTTTATATAAAGTTTATAACTTTAAATGTGTGTCATTTATATTTATTAGTTATATTGCTTTCCCCTGTTTTCTGTCATTCCCTCAGCTGTTGTGTGTTGTTCCCGATCTCTGTTCACGCGAGATCTTCGCGTGCATTCGTCTTACATGTTTTCCTGCCACGTATTCAGGAAGTTACTTTCGGTTTCTATTTAAAGAACCGCTATGCCGATCAACGGGGCTCATTTATGCAGTACACACACACGTACAAAACTCATTCACATTGGATTACTTTGGTGACCTACCTGGAAGCGCTGGGACGCCGTTCCTCCCGGAGGTATTTCGTTTGGCTCCTTGCCAGGATTACCTTTTTATCAGAGGACATTGGTTTGTCATCAAATTCATCACTCCATCACTAGATCGATCCCAAGGACCCTACAAACACCCGGTGAGACTGATCCGATCACTGTAAATAACTCTGCGCACTCTGGACTTCACTATTACATGTACATACACCTTGTGTTGTTATTGTTGTAAATATTATTCTTGATTTTATAATACACTTGGGTTTATTGGTATTTACATCTGTGTTGATATATTTATTTGTTCCATTCTTTTACACTTATCAATAGAAACAGTACGGTAGATCCCAATATTAGTGTAAACTCCTCTTTAATATGTTAGAGAGTGTTACAACCAGTAGAAACACATTAAAAAAAAATGAAGAAATAATAATAATAATAATAAATAAATAAATAAATAATAATAATACTTAGATAATTGGTCAGTGAAAAGTTAAAAATAAAATATAGGGACTCAAACCTCCAAATCAGGGGACAGGTTGAGGGAGTCAACCAGCCCCAGGAAAGGGTTCCACATGTCCATAAATGCTGAGGTAGCACCTTTCAAAGAGGATCTGAGCTTCTCCAACCTCAGATTGTCAAGCACTTCTTTAATGCAACGATCATGTGTGGGGGGGCGGGGAAGCTTCCAGTTGAGCAGAATCAGCCTTTGAGCTAGCAATGATGTAAATGCCAGGGCCCGCTCCAACGCAACAGGGAGGTCAGTGTCTGGGGAAATGCCAAAAATGGCTGACGAAGGGCTGGGAGGAATATTGTGTCCATAGGCTCTACTCAAGGTGTCAAAAAAGTTCATCCAAAAAGTTGTCAGCTTAGGGCAGGACCAGAACATATGCATATGATTGGCAGGGGACTGGTTACACCTGCTACAGGTATCTCGGACAATAGGGTATATTTTAGACAATTTTGCATTTGTGTAATGAACTCTATGAAGGATCTTACACTGGATTAGACCATGACGGGCGCATATAGAAGAATGAACCATAGCCTGAGCACGGCCCCACTGAAAGCCATGTTCAATTCGCCCTCCCTTGCGGCTTTTGAGACCAGGGTCTGCAGAGGTTGATTTTGGAAAGTGGGGAAATGTTTTCTTAACAAAATCTCTAATCTGAAAAAAGCGGAAAAGGTGCGATTTTGGCAAGTTGTGAAGAGAAGAGAGCTCTGTGAAGGATGCAAATATGCCATCCTTGTAAAGGTCCTTAACACAAATGATACCATTACTATGCCAGGCCCTGAATGCCAAATCTGACCTTGAGGGGGTAAAGACATGATTTTGGAGCAGTGGTGTCAAGATGGAGGGACCCTGTAAACCTGAGCACTTCCTAATCTGACTCCAGATCTTAAGCGAGAGGGATACGGTCGGGCACGAGCCTGCAGATCATGAGGGCAAAGGGAGTTGGGAGCATAGGACCGACCGCAATGGGAGGCGTGCACTTGATCGCTCCAAATGTACCCAGGCAGGAGGTGAGGCATCCCCACCCATCCAGTATAAAAGTTTTTGCATGTTAGCTGCCCAATAGTATCGTCTAAAGTTGGGGAGGGCCAGGCCCCCCTCGGACTTAGGGGACTGTAAGATCGTTTTGCGGATCCTGGCAGGTTTGCCGCCCCACAGAAATCTAGATATCACTGTATCCATCTTGTCGAAAAAAGATTTGGAAATGAACACTGGGATGTGCTGGAACAGATAAAGGAATTTGGGGAGGATAACCATCTTAATCAAATTTGCCCGGCCTACGAGGGAGAGTGGTAGGACTGCCCATCGGTCGAAGTCACTTACAGTTTTTGCAACCAGAGGTAAGAAATTTTTGCGGAACAAGTCAGACACGGCCATTGTAATATGAACCCCCAAGTAGCTAAATCTGTCGTTACTCCACTTAAATGCCGATAACGAGCGTGGGAGCTGCTTAGCCAGAGAATTTATCGCCAAGAGCTCACTATTCTGGTAGTTGAGCTTATATCCGGAGTATGTACCGAACCGTTCCAAAACATTCAAAATGACAGGGAGTGAGGTGACAGGGTTAGAGATATACAGGAGAAGGTCATCCGCGTATAGTGAAACTTTATGAGTTACGCCAAATCGTGTGATGCCCTTGAAGCCTTCCTCCGCACGAGCCAAATGGCCAGAGGTTCTATCGCTATGGCGAATAGGAGTGGAGACAGGGGACAGCCCTGTCTAGTGCCTCTCCGAAGTGAAAAAGGGGGTGATAACATGGCATTAGTTTGAACCGATGCCGTCGGGGATGAGTATAATAATCTGACCCATAGAATAAAATTCCCACCCAGACCAAACCTATCCATCGCCTCATACAGATATCCCCACTCAACCCTGTCGAATGCCTTTTCGGCATCGAGGGACACGATTTCCGGGATACCATTATTTGATGAGTGAATGATGTCGAGTAGCCGTCTAGTGTTATGGAAAGACTGTCAGCCCAGCATAAAGGGTCTGATCTAGCGAAATAATGGAGGGCAATAACCATTGAAGACGGAGTGCCAGAACCTTTTGAGGTCTACGTTGAGAAGTGAGATTGGCCGGTAGCTGCCGCAGAGCAGGGGGTCTTTCCCTTTCTTAGGAATTAGGGAGATGGTGGCTTTAGATAGGGTATCCGGAAGGCGACGCTGACGAAAAGCCTCGTTGTACATATCTTTTAGGGCTGGCGCGAGAAGAGTGGAAAAAGTTTTATAGTACTCTACAGTGAAGCCATCCTGTCCCGGGGATTTACCGCTCTGTAGGGAATTAATGACTCTCTGAATCTCAGCGGTGGTTATAAGGGCACCTAGGTCGTTCACTGATTCTGCGTCTATTTGGGGGAAAATCATATCATTAGGTGTCTCGTCCGCAATGGGGGGGCAGCCAGAGGTATATAGGTCAGCGTAAAATTCAGCAAATATTTTATTAATGGTGACCGGATCAGTGTGCAACTCGCCTGAGTTGCTCTAATGGCAGGAATAAGCCATGAGGTTGCCTCAGCTCTGGCCTGATGGGCCAGAGGTTTCCCCGCTTTATCCCCCGACTAAAAAAAAATGCTGTCTAGATTTGAGCAAACTCAGCCTGGCTTTGTTATTAGATAAAAGATCAATGTCTGTCTGGAGTCTAAGATGCTCTCTGTAAAGGGTAGGGTCCGGGTTAACCGCATATTCGTCATCAATGTTCTTAATTTTCTGTAACAGGTTTAACATTTGTGACGCTTTGACTCGTTCTGAATTAGACACAAAGGAGATAAGCTGTCCTCGAATATAAGCCTTCGAAGCCTCCCAAAGTAAACCTCTGTTTGAGTCTGGCAAGACATTCAGCTAAAAAAAAAAGTGATCTGGGAGTGTATAAATTGCTTGTAGGGATCTTCCGCTAGTAAAGAAGAGTTAAACCTCCACTGTCTGAAGTTGCTGAAGTGAGCACGTAAGTGTAAGTCGAGGGAAGTAGGTGCATGGTTCGATATTGCGATACTGTGGTAAACGCTGGATTTAATCCTGGAGAGCAGTCTATTGTCTAGAAGGAAGAAATCTATGCGTGTATAGGTGTGGTGCACATGAGAAAAGAAAGAGAATGTCTTGGTCGTGGGAGAAGTGTGCCTCCATGGGTCAGAGAGGCCCAGTCGTTTGGCGAAATCATGTAGAGTTTTGGCTGATTTGCTTAAAGAGTGCGGTTTGTTTGACGATCTGTCTAGTATGGGGTCTTGAACCAGGTTAAAATCCCCGCCTATAATTATATGATGATTATCAATGTTTGGTAGCGACGTGAATAGTTTGGATATGAATGAGCAGTAATCCCAGTTAGGACCGTAGACACTGGCCAAGATGACGGGTGTATTTTGTAATTTGCCAGAGACGATAACAAAGCGACCATTGAGATCTGATACCACTTTACCTGGTTCAAACATGATGTTTTTACGAATCATAATGGCGGCGCCTCTGGCCCTTTTGTTAAATCTGGAATGAAAAACATGATCCACCCAACCCCTTTTTAGTCGTGTTACCTCCCTGTTGCGCAGGTGGGTCTCCTGAATAAAAAACACATCACCTTTGAGCTGTTGCAAGTGGGTCATTATCTTATCACACTTAGTGGGGCCACCCACCCCCCGCACATTCCATGAGATGAATCTAATTATATTGTTCATGCTTGACATACCTTATTGATATTCCTTGAGTAGGCGAAGCAGGGATTGGGGGTGGAGAAGGAGAGAAAGAGAAAAAAAAAAAAAACGAAAAAAAAAAACACACCACACAACAGATGACAACCACACACACACACAAACCTCTCGCCTGAAAAACCCCAATAACAAACAATATTTTCAGTGTCCATTGCACAGCGGTGTGTCTCATACACTTCCGCGGGAATTCCTAGTGCCCTTAATTCCCGCAAACAGCAAAATAGTCCAGTGTCAGAACAGTAACAAAACAAACCGAAACAACCCGTCATTCGGACAGTACCTTTCTCCAGTGTCTGCCAACGCAGCCGAACAAAAATGCTAACATCAACCATAAAGTCAAACACGAACATTGACAGTGAAAGAAAATAAATAAACAGGTAAATAAAAGTGAATAAAGGAGCTCTAGATTAATATATATATATAGTAATAAGCTGCAAAAGGATGTAGCGCGTGCATACTCATATCACCATACACACACGGTCACGCGTGCGCACATATAAAGTTACATATCAATGCAGCTGAACAAAAATGCTAACATCGACCATAAAATCGAACACAAACAATGACGGTAAACTAAAATAAATAAATGGGTATATATATATATACATAATAATAATAGGCTGCAAAAGGATGTCGCACGTGTATACATCACCATACACATACGGTCGCGCGTGCGCACATATAGAGTTATATATCCATATACGGCATACACACATCCCTATAGTCGCATAAGCATAGCTGAGGTACATCGCAACACTATGCACTGGTCCACAGCAGGCAGACCCCAGCTAAATATTCAAATCAAGTGTACTCGCTGAATGCAAGATCTACCGACCGGGCTAGTGGAGTCATTAAAGTGCGAAACACAGTGCACAGATAATCAGAAGGGAAGCTAAACTTACTTAGGGGTATCCTTGGCACAGAAAGTATGTGGCAGCATTAGCTATTTATAGCTATAAGTCCAGGAGCAGTCTTACCAGCTCAGCAAACAATAAAGCAAGGGGGTTATCGTGTCCTAGCCATCCAGTAGTTAACAGTGAACCACAGCCGGGGGGCCTCAATTTACAGTAGCCCTTGGAAAGGGAGTAGAGCTGGCAGCAAACCACCAGTCATGCAGGTCTGGCTGCGCCGTCACAAAGCTAAGCAAGTTACGTCATCCCTCCTCCGTGGGTCCCGAGCTGCTTTGACATTGAGAAGCGATGAAGTCCTGAGCAGCTTTCAGGGATGGGAGGTGGCGTCGCGGCCCGGTTTCGGGCCTGATGAACAACCTGGCAGGGAAAAGGAGAGTCGGTTTAAGGCTCAGGTCGTATAGTTGCTTCATCACGGTCCGGTATTCAGAGCGTTGTTCTGCCACTTCCGGCGAGTAATCCTCGAAGATGTGGATCTGAGAGCCCCTGTAGCTTAGTTTGTCCTGTAGACATCGAGCTTCACGTACAACCGACTCCCGCTCTTGAAACTTAAGGAAGCAAATGATAACGGGCCGGGCTTTGCCGCCAGGCCCCGGCTTTGGAGCTAGGGTGCGGTGGGCTCGGTCAAGTTCAGGGGTAAAGTTCAATATTTGATCGCCGAAAACCTCCACCAAGAAATGAGAGAAAAAAGCCGTAGGATGAGCGCCTTCAATGTTCTCTGGAAGGCCCACTATCCTTGTTGTTTCTTCTAGAACGGCCTTCCAGGTCAACGAGCTTAGCCTGTAGCTTGGCGTTCGCTTAATGGCCTTCATGTCTTCACTCGAGGAATCTGCAAATGTCTCCAAGGACGAGAGACGCTGTTGGTGGTCGAGTAAGGTATTCTGGAATTGATCAACCCGCTCCTCGAGTTTGGAGAACGCGGTGTTGAATTCTGGCTGGAACTTAGTCATAAGAGAGACCTCGTGTTTGGCTAGCATATCTGCTAGCGCGGGTAGCACGGTGTTCGGAGGGTCGTTTTCTCCTTTCTGGTCCCCTTTTTTCGATCTACTGGTCATTCTCTCAAGCAGCGATGCACTGTCAAATATACTTAAATGTTGGGGGTCGTTTTTAAAACTTTTGTTGGACTGTAAGAAAAGTTTTAAACGTAGAGGTTGGGAGCAGGGCAGAAACGCAACTCCGTCATTTCCTACACCGGAACTCCTCCTGAGCACATCATTAATGAAGACCTGGAAGACGGCTGGGGCATTCACCAGTCCGAACGGCATCACCTGATATTCATAGTGGCCTGTCGAGGTGTTGAAAGCTGTCTTCCACTCATCTCCCTCACGGATTCTAACCAGGTGGTATGCATTTCGGAGGTCCAGTTTGGTGAAGATGGTGCACCCTGCAGGATCTCGAAAGCCGTGGACATGAGGGGGAGAGGTTACCGGTTCATGATGGTAATATGGTTAAGGCCTCGGTAGTCAATGCAGGGCCAGAGACTGCCATCCTTCTTCTCAACGAAGAGCAGCCCCAGCAGGTGAGCTGGAAGGACGGATGAACCCACTGTCCAGAGATTCCTTGAGGTACTTCTCCATGGCCAACCTCTCAGGACCAGAGAGGGAATAGAGTCTTCCACGGGTGGGCAGGTTCTGGGAAGCAGCTCGATGGCGCAATCATAAGGTCTATGAGGGGGCAGTGAGGCAGCTCTGTCTTTACTAAAAACTTTGTGGAGGTCTGCATACTCCGGGGGTACTCGGGATAACTCGGGAAGGGAGGTTACAGACCTGGGTCTATCCGGCTCCATCTTGAGAGGAGCCAAGTACTCCGTGGACAGGGACTCGGGAGCAAAGGTACAATTCTGCCTGGAGAAATCTGGCGAGGGTCTAGGGAATGCATCTAGTGGATCTGGGACACAGCAGAAGGCGGAGTCAGAGACGCGGCAGTTGGTTCCCCATGTCCTAACAACCCCTAGAGACCAGTCTATGTGAGGGTTGTGAGCAGTCAGCCATGGGAAGCCAGGAATCAGAGGAAGCTTCGGAGAATGTATCAAAAGGAACTGAATCTGTTCCTGGTGTTGCCCCACCTTTAGCTGGAGAGGCGGGGTGCATAGAGTAACCTGTCCAGAACCCAGAGGGCTGCCATCCACTGCTGTAATATTAAGAGGTGTAGGTAGGGTAACAGACTGAATAGAGAGGCTCCTAGACAGCTCAAAATCTATAAAGCTCCCGGCGGCCCCAGAGTCTACAAAGGCACAAAACTGAGTGCCGTGGGTAAGGGTGGCGTGGAAGGACAGACCAGAGCTCGCTGAGCAGGGGACGGTTCCTACTCTCATCCTGGCTCCCCTCCTCCTGGATGAGAGTTGGCTTTTCCCGACAACTCAGGGCATGTGGAGCGGAAATGGCCTAACCTGCCACAATAGAGACAGCATCTCTCCCTCATCCATCGGTTGCGCTCACTTTGAGAAATCCTGGTTCCACCCAGCTGCATGGGTTCCTCGGGATCACAAGGATTAACTGGGCTTGTAGACTGCAGCAATCTGACCTCCTGCCGTCGCTCCTGTAGGGGTTCTCTTATGCGATGGTCTACCCGGATGGCCACGTCAATGAGGGTTTCAAGATCAGGTGCAGGATCTCGGAAAGCCAGCTCGTCCTTGAGCTCTGGAGACAAGGCATGGTGAAAGGTGGCTCTCAGGGCTCGTTGATCCCATCCACTCTCCGTGGCAAGGGTGCGAAACTCAATGGCAAACTCGGCTTCGGGTACCCTGAGAGAGGTGAAGCAGGCGACGGTCCACATCTCCCTTACTGGCAGGATGGAGGAAAACTCTCCTCATCTCAGAGATGAAGTCTTGACAATTAGTTGTAAGTGGAGATCTTTGGTCCCATAAGGCTGAGGCCCAGTCCAAAGCCTTGCCGGTGAGAAGGGTTATGATGTAGGCCACTCTATACTCTCTGTGGGAAAGCTTCTGGGCTGAAGCTGGAAGGCCAGGATACACTGAGTGATGAACCCTCTACAACCCTCAGGGGTGCCATCGAATCACTCAGGGGCTGGTAGTCTGGGCTCAGATGGCAAGGCAGGCATAGGTCTTGGTGAAACATCCGGAGGAGGGTCTCGGGAAGAAGAGGCTTGTGACTGGTGACTCAGAAGGTGGAGGATCTCTGACAGAACCTGGTCATGCCTTTGAATGGTCGTGGGCTGGCTTGAGAGGGCTGACAGAATCTATTCAAGGTTAGATGAAGGCTCTTCCGCTGGGCTCGCTTCCATGGTTGTCTTGCTAGTCTTGCTGTGGCGGGGCTGCCGTAGGTGGGGATCAAACCCGGGTCTGTGGTGCTCTAGTGTTTGGTGTTCTACCACTGAGCTAACTCCCCGATTGTTGAACCCAAGAGCAAAGAGTCTTGAAACCAGCGTTTCTTCCAAAAAATACTCAAATCGTGCAGTAGCGTCCAGAAATTCTCTATAGGTTGTAAACTGGAGGTCACTACATTTAGGGCACAGAATATTGACTTACACAACTCTGAGTCACCTTCCAGGGAGCTATTAGCAGGACTTTTGGGCCATTGGTCAGAGTGCTTTAAGAGTAAGGGGGTCCATTACTCAAACTGTTTGGTGTGGCTAGATCCTCAAGAGACTTTCCCTTTGTTAGGTCATCAGCAGGATTCTGAGCAGAGTACACGTACCCCCAATCCCGTGGATCTGTTGTTTCTTGTATCTCTGCGACCCTGGTGCCAACAAAGACTTTGAACCAGCATGAATCTGAATGCAACCAGTTCAGCACTGTGGTAGAATCAAACCTCAAGGTAATTCTGCAATACTCAAGTGCAAGTTCTTTCTTTAGCAACTCTGCTAACAAAGCTCCACAGAGTGTGGCGCAGAGTTCAAGTCTGGGAACTGACAACTGTTTCTTGGGTGCAACTCTTGAGTGTGCAATTAGGAATGTTAACTGTACATTGCCTTGACTATTCTCAGTTCTCAGGTACGAGACTGCACCATAGGCTCTTTCTGATGCATTGCAGATCACATGTATCTCTCTTACAACAGAGGCATTATCCATTTCTTGGGTCACATAGCACCTAGGGAAGGTAA
This sequence comes from Xyrauchen texanus, assembly GCF_025860055.1. Lineage (NCBI taxonomy): Eukaryota > Metazoa > Chordata > Actinopteri > Cypriniformes > Catostomidae > Xyrauchen > Xyrauchen texanus. Next base: position 7,222,746 of record NC_068291.1, on the reverse strand, counting down.
TGGTGGAAAGATATTGGAGTTCATCTTCCCACTGCATACAATTCTGCAAAATTTCATCAGGGAATAAAGGATCATCCTATTCTCTTGGCTTAGCCCACAGTTTTTGAATTAGGTTTTTGCTCTGGTTGTATAAGGTACTATGAAGCCTAATGGGTCATATTGACTGGCAAGGATCCAATATAAATTGCGCATGGTAGGCGGTCCATACTCGGTGCTTGTACCTAATAGTGTCGGTGGGGCAGTGCCAGTGCAGACCTAGAGTGGATTCAGGAACTTCTGTTTTCCTTTGTGACAACCACAGTTCGGTACTGGTAGACTGAGCATCCTTGGGTAAATGACTTACTACCCTAGGTTGGTTTGAGGCCCACTGTCTGATGTCGAATCCTCCACTTGCCAGTAGTTCTCGGAGACGGTCAATCAGCCCTCTGGCCTCATCAACTGTGTTCAGGCTCTGAATGGGAGCACCTGCCACTCGTAGACATCCACTATTCTCCAAAGGAATCTCAGGATAGCTCTGTCCTGTTCCAGAAGTCAGACTTGATGGAACATTCCCTTCACATCCCCACTCACAGCTACGGAATGCTCTCTGAATCTTATCAGGACTCCAAGGAGCGATGGACCAAGTACTGGGCAAGGAATTAGGGATTTGTTTAAGTTCATTCCCTTGTACTGGAACAAGCAGTTGAAGACCAGTCGATTTTTGTCATTGTGGGTGACCATATGATGTGGTATGAACCACCTTTCATGACTCTGTGGTGATTTGTCTGGAACCAGTTTGGCCACATACCCTTCTACCACCAGTTTCTTGATTTCCGCAGAATCTATCGCTGCGCTTTCAGGGTCTTTCAAGAGATGAGTTCAAGTTCAGTTCTCCGAAGTTGTGGCATTACTGCTTCTTGGGGTGTGTTAAGACAAGCCATGTTTTATTTACGTAACTGGGGGTAGCATGCCACCTGATCCTCTCTGGAGCGAGTGACCAGTTTCTCAGGACAGTTAGGAAGAATGTCCAGTTCCCATAACTTCACAACATTTCTCATCAGCTCCGTTTGCTTGGATGACACTAATGTGAAAAGGACCTGCTGAGGATGAAGAGGATTCAGAAGGAGCTTAGCTGGGCCCTGTAGTGTCCAACCCAGTCTTGTTTTGCTTGTGGCTGGCCCGCCAGGGGGTCCAAGATGAACTGGCTCTATTGGGGTGATTAGATGAGGCTGATCGGCACCAATCAAAAGGAGTGGGTAAATCTTCTCAAAGGACTGTATAGGAAGACCCTTCCTTTACTTACTTTTGTAAAGGAAGTTATTTGTACTTACTAATGTGTTCCTCCATAGGGTAAGATTGGTGAGATAATCCCAGCTGATCAGCTGTAAAGGCTTGCTTGATATGGTATGTCTTATGTGGTTGCGCCACTTGAGATATGCTGAATGAAACTGTTGAGCCTTGTAGTCTTGACACTTTCTGATGGATGGGTCTAATGGATAACTCCTCCTCGTCACCTTTCATATTCAGTTTCTGGGCTGCAGCAAATAAAAATATGGTGCGTTCAGATGGTCAAGGATAGCATAAGTGTCCAAGGTGCGGTTCTTATATCTCAGCAGAACTTTGACTACTTTTAGCAGGACCCGGTTATCTGTTCCAGGTCTGACCAGATATAAAGTTTCAGTGGTGGAACTTGATGCTGGCGCGGTATCTTTAACTGGCTTGTAATTGATGTCATGGAGTATAAGCAAATGTTTACCTTTACATTTGTTGCAGGGTTTCCTCAGATTGCACTATGCAGCTAAATGTGTCCTCCACCCTTCCAACAGCACTTGTTTGTTTGAATCCATTGTTTCACTTGTTCTGCCGTGAGCTGCTGAAAGTTAAGGCACTGACTAAGAAAATGGTCCCTATTCTCACAGTAGGGACAATAGATTTTTCCTTTCACCTGGTTCTCTGTTGAAGTGGCTGGTTTGACTGGAGAGTAAATAGTATTTGGGGCGAGACCGCCTGCTCCGTGCAGTAGCGTTTCTCAATCCTTTGTTTGGCCATCCCTTTGGCTGAATGTTTCCCACCAGATCACTGTTCTGACACCACGATTAAGACTGCAACCATTTGGGGAACTCAGAAAGTGTAAAGATTGAGTCATGATTAGGCAACATTTGTTTCCTAAAGGCAGCTCTTAAATCAGGTGGCAACTTGGTCAGCAGGCAAACTACGTGGGAGCCGCACCTCAATTCAGCATCCCCATCTGGTCCCAAGGTTTTGAGGAGTCCTAAAAGGGCTTGAATTTGTAATGCAAACCTTTCAAAGGCTTCAGGGTCTCCTGGATGGACATCTGGTGCATCCATTTCTCTCCCAATCTTACTCAATGCAAGTTGATGAGGCTTACTGAATTTCTTTGTCAAGGAGTTCATTGTCTCAGTATAAGGATATGGAGAGTTGAGGAAAGAATCTGCAATCAGTCTGCAATCAGCTTCAAATGATCCACCAAGATTTGGTACTTAAAAAACTCTGACCCATCCTCAGGTAGCAGATTGTGCAGAGCAAGCTTCAGACGTGCAAACTCACTTGGATCTTTATGCACAAAGTAAGATATACTGGGCTTAGGACCTCTGTATTCTGCAGTTGACTCTTTTAACTGAATGGAAGGATGCTCTGACCAGTAAGGCTTTGGTCTTTGAACAGGCAGTGGCCTTGGGTGGTGGTACATATCACTCTTTGATCTAGGTACAAGCTCGTAGCTTCTCTTGAATCTGTCAGATTAAGCTCGGTCAACATCATACTGAGGTTGATGGGCATACCACTGTGAGTCAGGGTATTCATAATGCACAGGAGGTGTCTCTTTATAAAGCTGCAGATAACTGGGTATTGGTTCTCTTGGGGAGTCATGCTTTGATGTTTCTCATGAGCTGTAACTGACCCATCATTTTGTCAATCAGAACCATAATTTCTGTAGCACTGTGTGGGTCAGCCATAGGAGCTCTCTGCTGCTGAGGGGAATAACTTGGGTCTTTAACACCACAACTCACACCACTGAAGGAATAGCATGAAGTCCCAGCTGGCGATGAATAAGGATTGGGAGAAACCACATATGAAGGTGAAACATGCAAGTCAAGTGTGGCAGTTCTTTCATCCAAGGTAGGTGGAGCATTTGGTACATAGTCGACTTTTAAGCGTGCTGTACGGGGCAGGCATAATATCTGATTGCTCATGGAAGGCAGTAGAGGCCTCAGGTAGATCCTGATGACATGTTTGATTCCCCAGGCGAAGTACGATGTGCCATCTGTTGTGTGCCTCCTTTGCTCTCACTGGATTCCTGTTCTCGTCTGCGCTCACACCGTGCTGTGCATAAGTACGGAGGATGTTCGCCACTTGGCTGATAACTTCCATAGTCCACTTCGTCAAAGTAGGCAGGATGAGGTGTCTGCCGTTTTGGCCGTTCAAACTCTGGAACAGTTCCTCTGTTGACCATACTGTCACTATAGCAAATCACATCCGGCTCGAAGGACCATATTGTTAGGTAGGGTTAGGTATGACTCTGTCAGGTGGTAATATGTTGCATTCGCTACAGGATGTCAGTCATTACTCAGGAAGACAGAAGGTTGATATGGGTTTACTTCAATACTTAGGAATAAGGAAACAGTAATCAGCACAGTAAGGCATACAGGTATTTCTTTCTTTGGTTCCAGTCTACACAATATGCATTTATATGTGTGTTTGTGTGTGTGTGTGTGTGTGTGTGTGTGTGTGTGGTTCTAAAATAAACAGAGGGAAGGAATAATAATTAACTGCAATAATATCATCAGGAATAAGTACAGCAGTAAGCTCATAAGCTAGGACATTAGAACATTATTCTCATAATAAAGTAATCAACGGTAGCCAATAAATGATTACAGTGTGAATAGTCACTTAACGCTAGACAAACATTATACGAATGATGTCTTCCACAAACAGTTATGATTGGCTTAGCATTAGAATGAATCAGCATACATTACGGTATTAAATAGTTTGCTATAAACACTATCAAAAAACATGAATAATAAACAATGCACTTACATATCTTCATTGACGCACACAAACTAAAACCACTCGGGAATTATCAGAACGGGGTAAATTCTCAAAAACCAGGCGCCAACAGTCCACACTTGACCGGAGATTCGGACAATTTTCTCCTAACACGACCTATGTTATGGATGATTAAATACTTGCAATGAACTTGAGTAAGGGCAGGCTTCTACCTACTGGGCATAATGGGTAATGTCTCCAAATTTATTATATACATGTTTGACTCATTGAGGGCCTTCTGTACAACTATTGTAGGTTCACGGTCGTAGCGCCACCAACTGGCGTAAGGAAGCGTGTAACTTTTTTTTATTTTATTTTATTTATTTTTTGTTCACTTTTTATTATTAGCTTCATCTTGGGTCTGACAGAGAGTAACAATAACATGTAATATAGTGTAAGTAATATAGATACATATACACTCGTGATGTAACATACATTAATTCAGATTAGGAAAATAAAAGGACAAACATAATTATATGCACACATATACACACACAAAAAAAAAATAAACAAATAAAATCAAATAGGAATTAAAATTTTATGTTTTGTAATAAAAAATTAAAATAAATAAATTAAAAAAAAAGGCGGAGGGAAACAAATCACCACAAATTATGTTGTTGTTGACTCCTTAAAGTACTCCAGAAAGGGGCCCCAGACTTTCAGAAATAATTTTGGCTTTTGTTTCATTGCGAACCAAATCTTTTCCATCCTAAGAGCATACAAAAGGTCAAAAACCCATTGGCGATAAGAAGGGGGAGCTGTTGCCTTCCAATTCATAAGAATAAGTCGCCTGGCCAGTAGAGTTCCAAAGGCTACACTGTCAGCCTGCAATGTGTTTAGATGAACAGGCTCCGGCAAGATACCAAATAGTACTGTTAACGGGTTTGGGTCTATTGTTAAAGAAAAAATAACAGAAAAGCATCCAAAGATTTTCCCCCAAAAATTAGACAATTTCGGACAAGACCAGAAAGAATGTGATAACGTAGCTGGTTCAGTTAAACAGCGGAGGCAGGTTGGGTCAAGATCTGGGAATATTCTGCTTAGTTTAACTCTAGAACAATGGACCCTGTGCACTACCTTAAATTGAATGAGGGTGTGCCTAGCATTTATAGATGATGAATGTATTCGGGCAACAATCAGATCCCAAACATTTTCCTCCAACGTCAAATTCAGTTCCTCCTCCCAGAGCGCCTTCAGCGGACACATTGAGGGGGACTGTTTTGTATTGATTATAGTAAATATTTTAGATATAACCCCCTTCAAAGAAGTATGGAGATCTAATATGTTATCAAGTATATTTTTAGATGGCAGAGAGGGAAAGTTTGAAAACTGCTTACGAATAAAGTTCCGTATCTGAAAGTATCTAAATAGATGTGAATTGGGTAGGTCAAATCTTTCTTGGAGTTGCATAAAGGAAGCAAAATTGTTATCTATGTATAGTTGATCAATTGTAGATAGGCCATTCAATTGTAGAGGGTGGAAATAATATATTACAAAAAACAGGCGCTGTAGTACAAGGGTCCTTAAGGTCCAAGGCCAAACGTAATTGAGACCAAATCCTTAATGAATGTTTAACAACAGGGTTTTTTTTTTACTAAAGTAGTATGCTTATAGGGAATTGGTACACATAATAAAGATGTCAAAGTTGCTGGAGTACAAGAGGCAGATTCCAATAGTACCCACTGAGACGTCTTTAATTGCAAATCCTGCTGCACCCAACATAACAAATTCCTAATGTTTGCTGCCCAATAATATGTTTGAAAATTTGGCAGAGCCAGGCCACCCAAACACCTTGGTTTCATAAGATGACTTTGATTAATTCGTTTTGACTTATTCCATATGAAAGAAGAAATATTCCGTTGCAGAACTGTGAAAAACGATTTTGGAATAAAAATAGGGAGGCATTGAAAAAGATATAAAAATTTAGGAAGTACATTCATTTTGATGATATTCACCCTTCCTATCAAAGAAAGAGGGAGACATTTCCAGGACATGAAGAGAGACTTCACATGATTATAAAGAGGACTAATATTGGCTTTGAATAGGTCAGAGTATTTACGAGTCACCTGAACCCCAGGTATTTAAAACGATTTCTGACAACCTTAAATTGAAAATCTTAATATGAAATCTTAAGGGAAGATGAGTTCAATGGGAACAGTTCACCTTTACAGAAATTTAGTTTGTATCCAGAGAAACTACTAAAGACATTCAGAATGGAAAAGACTCGAGGAATTGAAATAAGAGGGTTAGACAGAAAAAGAAGAAGGTCGTCTGCATATAAAGAGACCTTGTGTACTATAACTGCACGGGTAATACCACAGACCTGTGCACTGGACCGCAGGGCAATTGCAAGGGGTTCAATGGCTATGGCAAATAGCAATGGGGAGAGAGGACAACCCTGTCTTGTGCCCCGTTGTAATTTGAAATATTCTGAAAGAACATTATTAGTACGTACAGAAGCTTTAGGGGCCGCATATAACATTTTGATCCAAGAGACAAATATAGGGCCAAATCCGAATTTTCCTAAAATCTGAAAAAGATAATTCCATTCAACACGGTCAAACACCTTTTCAGCATCGAGTGACAGAACCACCTCTGGATTGTTTGATTGGGAAGAATACAATATATTAAAAAGGCGCCTAATATTAGAAAAAGAATGTCTATTCCGAATAAATCCAGTTTGGTCATGTGAAATTATTTGACCCATAGAGTTTTCCAGACGGATAGATAAGAGTTTTGCTAAGATCTTATAGTCACAATTTAACAAAGAGATGGGACGATATGAACCACATTCAAGTGGATTCTTGTCTTTCTTTAGAAGCAGACAAATAGTCGCTTGGTAGAGACCCGCAGGCAAATAACCATTCTGAAGACTTTCTGAAAAAACCGAAAGTAAAATTGGGCTTAACAATTTAGAGAATACTTTATAAAATTTGGACGGAAATCCGTCAGGCCCTGGGGCCTTACCAGATTTCATGGATGCTATAGATTCTTCAATTTCCTCCACCTGAATGTCCTTCTCTAAGGACTCATGGGACAATTTATTAATAGCGGTGAATTCAATTCCATTAAGGAAAGTGTTCATTGTGAAAGCATCTGGTGGGGATTCTGAGGAGTATAAGGGGGCTTTCACACTAGCACTTTTGGTGCGCACCCCGGTTCGAATGACGTCAGAGTTCGGTTCGTTTGGATGATGTGAACGCTGTCTTCCGAACTCGGGTGCGCACCCGCGAACCTTAGTTGGGTCCGCTTAAAAAGGTGGTCTGGGGTGCGGTTCATGTGAACTCCAGTACGGTTCGCTGCTGATATGAACGCAATCGAACCAAACCGCAGAAGTGAACCGATATTGATGACGTATAATGTGGTCGTCAGTCTCACACGCATCGCTTTCAAAATGAGCGGAAAGGGTTTACTTTCCTGCGTGCGTGTGTGTATACACTTACCTTGACGAAAAGCGGGATTGACGCACACGCACACGCACTGCAAGCAGAGAGATGATTTCTGCTTGCCTTCGCAAAAATTGTCTTCGGCGGACAGCCTGCTGTCTTTTGAACGATTTCAGTATTTTTGCGGCAGACAGACGCAAGTGTGTTTCTGTATCTTGATGTTGAAAACAAAACCAAAGGTTAAAAAAAAGAAGAACAAATGTGAACCGAGCAAGTCTATTCATTGAATTTTGACGCCTTTTCATTTCGCGGTTATCAAGCAACACGATTACGCACCAGCTGCAGCTTGACAAGCGTACCGCGGTTCGGATACAAATATATAATGTGAACACAGTCCATCGGGGGCAGGGGGAGGGGGGAGCAATCGAACTCGGGTTCGGAACAGGCAATCGAACCAAGTGTGAAAGCCCCTAAGTCAACATAAAACTTTTTGAATTCAGAATTTATTTATTTATAGTTTGCTGTGATGGCTCCTGATTGTAATTTAAGTTGGGGAATCATACGGGATGCTTCAGCCTCATGAATCTGCCGAGCAAGCAACCTCCCTGTTCTATCACTTTGCTCATAAATCCTATGTTGAGCACGCAGAATCAGTTTTTCAGCCTCTTCGGTTGATAATATATCATATTCTGCCTGTAATAACTGACGCTCTTCAAAAAGCCCAGGGGAGGGATCAGAAGAATACTGGCTATCAATACACGCTATAGAGTGGGATATTTCTATTAGTTTTTTTTTCCTTTCTTTATTTTTATGGGATGAAAAAGAAATTATTAGACCACGCAAATAACATTTCAGGCTTTCCCAAATGGTCGAGTATGGCATGCCTGGTGTGGTATTGACATCCATAAAACTCGATATATTGGAAGAAACAAGTTCAATAAAATCCTTGTCAGATAGGAGACCCGGATTAAGACGCCATTGACAGTATTTAGGGGGCTGGTGTGGAATCTTAAGCTCTAATATAATAGGTGCATGATCAGAAATTACGATACTTTGGTAAGAACAGTCCTGTAAATATGGAAGAAGTTTATGGTCCAGAAAGAAATAATCAATAAGAGAATACGTCTGGTGAACATGAGAAAAAAATGAATACTTCCTATCAGAGGGATGCAAGTGACGGAATGCATCACATACCGTACTTTTGCATAAAAGTGAGGATAACTGATGCACATTTTGATAGAGCTATGGTTTTTTTGGAAGATCTGTCAAGACCTGGAGACATAACGCAATTAAAGTCCCCAGCCAAAATAAGTGGGTGTGAGTGAATATTAGGAATACAAGACAGAAAAGAAGAAATAAACGTAGGATCATCATAATTGGGTGCATAAACATTTGCAAGAGTCAGGGGGGTCGAGAAAAGTGTTCCTGATACAATAATATATCTCCCTTTCTGATCTACAATAGTGTCAGAGACTATAAATGGGACAGATTTATGCACTAAAATTGCACAGCCTCTAGATTTAGAATGGAATATTGAATGGAAAACCTGCCCTACCCAATCCGTTTTTAACCTAAAGTGGTCAGCAGAACGAAGATGCGTTTCTTGCAAAAAAACAAAGTCTGCCTTTAAGCTCTTCAGATGGTTTAAGACTCGGCTGCGTTTAACAGGATTATTGACAGCCTTACAATTCCAGCTAACATATCTCAAAGAATTTGCCATGCTAAAGTCTTTAATGAAATTAAAATATTCCGGGAGAAAATGAAAACAAACGAAATCCAACTAACAAAATACGAAAAAAAACAAAACAAACAAAACAGAGACTTAAAATAGACAGTAACACATCCATGTATAAAAGACACCCAAAAATGAACACCATGAAGAGTAAATGAACTTAAAGATGAGCTCAGCTTTGAAACCTCAACACCACCCATCCCTCCATCCCCACCCCTACTACCCTTTCCCCCTCCCACCCTATGAACAAAGCTAACACTACCCTTAACGGAGTGTACGCCTCCCTGGGTTAACACCCAACAATACGCCCGAGTCACTTTAACACGAAACTCGAACATGATTCTGCAAACCACTAAATCATGTTACAACCACATTTATGGTTATGACAGAAACAAGAAACTGAAATTTTAAATATTGTTATAATAGGCTAATGAGCGAAAAATAGCCTCAGCACCTGTTTTATTTTTAACTATGCGATAACTCTTGAGAAGAATAATTAACTTTAACTCAAAATGACACAGTTGGTAATATAACATTAACAGATATAGAGCAGGTAGAAAGAATAACCTGGTATTTTTTCAGCAAACATTAGTCCATAAGCTTTGAAAGTCAGGCAGCTACTTCAACCAGCTGACCCTTCTATTACCTCAGCCAAACAGATCGTGTCCTCTTATGGGGTCACAATGTGCCTTTTCACATAGTTCATCGCTTCAGCTGGGGTATCAAACTTGTGCTCAGTAACTTCATACGTGATTCGAAAGCCAGTTAGACTTCTCAGTCCATATTCCACATTGGATCTGGACTTCAGCACTCGTTTCACGTCGTAATACGCTGTCCTCTTTTTGGCGATCTCAGGGGGGAATCAGGGAAAATATGGAAAGATCTGTCTTTGAATTTGAGCTGTTTGGATAGCTGTTTCCATACCCTCGGGAACACCCACAAGACGCAAATTGCTTCGACGGGAGCGGCATTCCAAATCTGTGCACCTAGCCTGAAGAGCGGTAATCTCGCTCTGCAAGGAGGTCACGGTGGGCTCAAGTGCCTGCAGACTAGTCGTCCACTCTGACGTAGCATTTTCCAGACTAGTTAGTCTATCCTCGTGTGCTTTCACTTCTGAAGTTACCGCCTTTAGTGAATTATGTACTTCTTCTCTCAGAGATGATATATCTTTCCGAAATTCCAAAACTTTTTTTGTCAAACTTTTGGTAAATTCCAGCTTCCAAAGACTTAATCGCTGACATTATTGTAGCACCCTCCGTTATGCTAGTTTCATCTTTTGCTAACTCTGCAGCTCCGTTGGAGCTCACCGAATCGGTCTTTTTCTGTCGCGGAGCTTTTGACATTGAGGCGCAAAGCACAAAACAATTTAACAGCTGTGATGAGTAAGTTAAGAGGGTTATAACTTATATAGAAAGTAAATATAACAATTAGTTTGCAGAGCTTCCGATCCTACGACCTCACATGTCAGACGCTAAACCGGAAGTCCGGAAGTGTGTAATTTTTAAAAGACGTTGAAAAATCCCTATTATATTTGCCACATTGCACATTTTAAATTCCGGAGGTATTCTTGATATCTTAAATACTGTTGGCATGGCAACGCATTAAATGTAATAATTTATTTTTGTGCATATTCACATGCTTTGTTGTATTTAGCATAATTTAATTTTAAAGTTTAATGTTAGTAAACATATTTATTACATTTTATATAAACATTAGCTTGCACTTTTTTTTGCCAATGTTACCGCTTGTGAAAAATCCACCTGAAGTAATGTGAGGTAAAGAGCAGACGCTGTTCAGACCTTATTTTAAGCTGTATTTTAAACTGTCTGAATGCCCGGATGCTTGCTTTATGATCCAACTCTGTTCGTGGTGGCACAGGAAAATTAATACTGAAAATTAAAAACATCAAAATTGAGCCAAATGTTTGTCCTTACGGGCTGATCACGTTGATGTGACTAATGTGGGTCACGGTCGTAGTGCCACCAACTGGCGGAAGGAAGTGTGTCACTTTAAACAGACGTCGAAAAATCCCTATTATTTTCGCCTGCATTGCTTAAAAGAAATACTACATCATGCCAAGACATTATTGATGATGCTAAATTGCAGAGGGTTTTCTGATATATCGAACGGTGTTGCCATGGCGAATCGAAAAAATTACGTAAAAAATGGAATAAGGAAAAGTCTCATATCTTCTGCATGCAGAAAATTGAAAATATCAAAATTGAGCCAAATGTTTGTCCTTGCAGGCACAATAGTCACTTTGATGTGACTATTGTGGGTCATGTACTAGCGCCACCAACTGGCGGAAGGAAGTGTCACTTTTAACAGACGTTGCCAAATCCCTATTATGTTCGCCTGAATTGCTTCAACAACAAAAAAAAGAAAAGAAAAAAAGGCATTGCACATTTTAAATTCTGAAGGGTTTCTTGATATCTTAAATACTGTTGTAATTATTTTGGATTGTTTGAAAAAGGCATGCTGAGGAATTTGAAATACTCCTCCCAGGGATTTAATGTTACAGGTATCAAATGTGGGTGACATCATGCCAAGACATTGACGATGTTAAGTTGTGGAGGGTTTTCTGATATATTGAACGGTGTTGCCATGGCGAAGCGACAAAGTAACGTAAAAAAATAAAAATTGAATAACAGAAAATTAAAAACATCAAAATTGAGCCAAATGTTTGTCCTTGCGGGACGATTTGACTATAGAGATCGCTAAGACATGTGACCAACTGGGCTGCAACGTCATCAGAATGCAAAGAATTATGGGTATGTTTGGCCCGTTTACATGGGCTGGCATCGCATAGCAGGCTGTGCTGGCATGAAAATAATAAAAAATTAGCGTGAAAAACAGAATATAATCCTACAAAATGCAGCGGGCTAAAGAAAACATTGTCGGACCATACCGCCTAAAACTAAATCCTAATGCAAAGACGAGATATGACGAGAAAATAAAGGGAATCAAAGGACTGGATCCTTATGAGCATAGTGACTGGTCAGGGGACGTCAACCTGTTGCCCAACTTCCAGCACCCATATATATATATACACAACTACATGATATTAAGTGTTAGTGCATACACACACGAAGTTTTCAGTAACTTCAAGTCGCTGCAGCAGGCCCAGGTCTTTTTTACAGATGGATGGGTCCAGGACCTGGAGATTGTAAAAGTGGGGCAGAAAACTGTCGTCCGTTCAACGGTATGCTAATGTTTTAAGCACCACACTCCTCGCTCTCTCTCATCTATCTGCATGCAGTCAGAATTCAAGTCAAGATTGCAATGCTGGAGGGTGTGTGTGCGCCCGCGAGAGAGAGAGAGGCGTGGGCGCGATCGAACTGTGTGTGTGTGTGTGTGTGAGAGAGAGAGGGGCGCGATCCAACAGTGGAAACATACTCCGTCATTTTGTTCATAGAGGACATCATTCAAACTGCAAAGTGTTTACTTATATTTGTGTACACTCGCAATAAAACACAACATTGTGCTTTTGTCACACTCTAAACTCTTGTCAAACTGTAACCTACAACTGTCACCCAACCAAACACACACACAGTTTTAAAAGCAAAACATATTTATCCAACCCCATTTCAAAACAGTCTGTGGGTTCCATCTTTTGGACATTAATCATATCGCATTGTTTTTCATACTGCTGCTATCCATGCCGTTCGTCGCCTTTTTGTCACCTCTGAAACATGGCTTGTACTATCATTTTTCCACGCTGGAAAACGATAAAAGGATTTTCCGTTCTTAAGCTTTATGACAATTCTATCGTGAGAACGACTATTGCAGTATATAACACAGCAGGTAGACGGCATCTTGAACACTGCGTTCTTCCCTCCATGCAATCATGTCTGGCGCCTTCTGTTTGTGCCGCGGATTCCCAAAATGCTTTGCGTTCACCACTGGTAATACATCACAATGACGTCACATTAGCATTTACTGTTTGTACACAATGATGACGTAGCAACGTATGATAGATCCGTGTACTATAGTGGAGTGGATAGAAGACGTTAGCAGTTGGCCAAATATATATACGTATTTAGTTGAGAAACCGAGTGTGTACACCCGAGAGAAATTACGAGCATATAAATCACTGGATGTTTATGAATACGTTGTCTGTGGTCATGTACAGAACGTCAAATACCATGACATAGACTACAGAGTTTTGTGTGTTGAAATCAGAAATTCTTCCTAGACAAAGACAAGGACACATGACAATGATGTATGAGGCTTTGGTTATTATCAACCAACGAGAGAACTACGTCCTCACGGCGAACTGCACCTGCATGGCGGGGTAAGTAGGCTATTATTTGGTGTTGTGGGCTTGTAGTTGACATACAAAGATGAATTATGCTTCATTGTTACTGTCCTTTCAGGTTTAACTTAGGCTTAACCTACTCTCCTTTACATATTCTCATATGTTCTCATAACAAGGGTTTGAAACTACAATTTTCACGAAATACACAGTGCCAACAGTGTTCAAAATGTCAGCAGCCAGCCAATATCATTTAGTTACATTCAAAACCTGTTTAGGCTTAGGTCGTACACACGCGTAGTAAGCAGATGTTTACTTCATAGTTCGAGACGAAATTTGGCTGAAAGCAAATGTTACTTTCAAGCCCTGTTCATAAATTTATTGATCAGCCAGTAAGTTTATGTTTTTGTGAAATTTCAGGCTTGGGTCATGCTGCAGTCATGCAGCTGCAATATTATTCAAAGTTGAGCTCTATGTTAGGATGGGAAGGACTGAGAAAGCAGCAGTTACATCTGGAGTGTGCATGTGGAAAGACATCAGAAGGAAAGAAGTCAGACCAGCTCCATTGAGGGAAATCAGCTTCCACAAACCAAAGAGGCTAGACAGGCAGCTTCAAGCACCTTTAACATCTGCTAGGAAAAATAGTATCACACCCAGAGGCATGTAATAGCTGACAGCCTAGATAAGCTTCCTATTGCCATAGTGTTTTGACACCATAATGTAGCATGAGAAAGGTGTAACTTGGTGATCCAGAGATGAAAATGCCTACAGACACAGTTTAATTTTTATCACTATAATTTATGTTGGTTTGAATAGGTCTGCGTTTGTCTTCAGGTTACTTATTTTTTAGAAATTACATTTGTTTGTTGTAAATTGTACACCTGTGTGTTTAAAGCTCTGATGTGAACATTATGCAGCACAGTAACTGTGTCTTTTTGTTGCTCTATTATCAGTGTTGACAGATGATGACATCCGGGAACTGCAGGTTGTGGACCCCTGTGCTGCTGTGCTGACAAGCCTGGAAAATAGTGACACAGACACTGCATCATCTGACACTGATTCAGAGGAGCATCCTGACTTACCTGAGCCATTGACTGCTTTATTTGATGTAACACTCAGGGAACTCTCACCACAGGAAATGCAGGTGAAATTTGAGGATACATTTCACAGACTTAAAACTACACTACAACCTCATCAATGTGAGAAACTGGAATTTGTGACACAGCAACAGTCAAAGTTAAAGGACTGGTACACCTATAGGGCTGGTTGAATCACAAGCACTAAATTACACCAATCGACCACAACTGACAAGATCAGCAAAACATACCTAAACGATATAATGCAGTATAAAAGAACAGAATTAAATGTCCCATCTGTGCTCTGGGGTAAGAACATGGAGGAAACGGCAAGACAAGCCTACACTGCATATATGTCCCAAAGCCATCCAGATTTCAGCGTCAGCTCATGTGGCTTAGTAGTGAAACCTTCTGAGCCACACCTTGGATCATCACCAGATGGGATAGCAAGATGTACCTGCTGTGGCAAAGGGGTGGTAGAGATCAAGTGTCCCTACAAATACAGCGATAGCCTTCAAGGATGTACAAAAGATGAGCAGTTTTGTCTGGACAAGTCATTCGCATTGAAGCATTCACACACATACTACTATCAATGTCAACTTCACATGTTTGTGTGTGATGTTAAATATTGTGACTTTGTGCTGTGGTCCAAGAAGGAGTTCATTGTGCAACGTATCCTAAGAAATGAAGAGTTATTGAAGGAGGCTTTGCCAAAAGCACAAGACTTCTTTATCTCGAGTGTGTTGCCTGAACTACTGACAAGAAGACATGACCCTGTCTTGGTATCACAGAGAGCCTGCAAATACTGTGAAAGGCCAGATTTTGGAAAAATGATCATCTGTTTCAAATGCAGCAACCACGTTCACTACACCTGTGCACACATAAAAAGGAAGCCAGCAACATGGTTATGTAGGGAATGTCTGAGAGTTGATTTTTGAATGATTAAATTTAGGACTGGGAAATGTTCTGTATTGTGTTCTGAATCTGGTCCATATTTCCCAGACCTACATTTATTGTTTTCCTTAATTTTTTCCCTACATTCATTCTTTTCCATCATTCTTTCCTACATTTATTCTTATTCTTCACCCAGACCTAAATTTATCCTTTTCCTTACATTTTATGTTGTTGTTATTGATTGCTGTGTGTTGACGCACTTCTGTTTAAAGTTTTATTTTGTAATGCTATAGTACTTTAATAGTAACTCTGTTGCTTGCATACATTGCAATTAAACTACTAATAACAATTAGAAATGAAATTGAAAAGCACTGTGAATTGCTGAGATAATCTTGGGGGAAGTACATTATACACACCAGTGGCAGCCAATGTTGGGAGGTTTATTATAATGCATTATGTTTCATGTACAGTAAATAGGTTTTACAAATGTAAATCACGTTAAAACTAATACATGGTAATGTGTTACTCATTTGGAAACAACACTCTTACAGAGGTTTGTGAGGGCACCACATACAGTCATCGTCTAGCATGTTAACCTGCGACACTGGAATAACTGTTTGCAAAATCTTAAAGTTTTTCCACCGACCAATAACTCGCTCCACATGGATTCTCACAGGAGAAAGTTGTCTAGATGTGTCAACTTCCTGTGCAGAAAGCTGCTTTTTTCCTTTTGTGAAATGAGGGATACGAAGGGTTGCACCATAAGCTGCAAGCTCGTCTCTGATGAGAAATCCCCTGTCGGCTAAAACCCCATCCCTAGGCTCCAAAAGTTCCAAGAAACCTGACTCTTGTGATCTGCTTGTCTGAAACCCGTCCACTCCACCCAGGAGATAGAAATGAAATTGCACCAGCTGGAGTGATGCCGATTAAATATTTAATTGTGTTGTTGTGTTTATAATTTGACCATGTCTGGGCCCTAGCAGTCAGATTACTGGGTCTAGCTATGAAAATTTCTGTGCAGTCTATTATGCACCGGCAGTTTTTAAAGTTCCGCTTGAATGTTTTTGGCATATTTTTAAGTATTGCGCCCTTATTTGGCCATTTAATGAGTGGCTTAAGGACCAAGGCCATACCAGGGACCCAGCTCCGCAAAATATTTGAAATCGTGGTTTTTGATACTTTAAATCTATATGCCAAGTCAGTATTACATAGACCCAACCTTAATTTCATCAATATAACCAACAGGTGGTCTTCTAGTGTAAGTTTTTGGATAATTCTTTCTAAGCTGCCTGTTATTTTTGTAACTAGCCACTCAAAGAGCACGGAGGTCAGTCCGGTGAGAAAAAACAATTGTCCAATGTTGCACTTAACAGTTGTGTAGGAAAATGTAGATTTCTGCAGCTCCTCTTTCAGCTTTACATTTTCTGCTTGTAGTGCCTCAAACTTCTGACACAGGTGTACATATTCCTCCTGAAGCTGACAGTGTTTCCGGTTCAGGTCATCATATTCCCTCATTGTAACTGGGACGTCGTCTTCAGCTTTAATAAAGAAAAGTGAAAAATTAGCATGTGCTGCAACCAATGCAGACAATTTCACAATTGGGGGTTCTCACACATTTTAGCAATGATTTTTCAAAACTTTTCCATGATAAAAGAGAAGATATTTTATTGATCAGAGGGCGAGATTTTTCGTCTGCATTTGACTCATCCAGGGGCCTGTGTACTCATATACAGATATTCAATTAGAGCAGTATGCCTGGCAGGAGCACACACACACCCTGACAATCAATCAGTTAAGAAGAAATATATTCATACCTGGACAATGATCCATGCTGCATTCTTGTTTCAGAGTTTTAGAAGAAACACATAGATTTGCTGCTGTTATAGGTCTATCATCTCTCCTCCTTTTCCTATGGTACCTACAATAAAAACAGCAGAAATGTACAGTTATGCAAGAGAGAAAAACAAACTAAACAGAACAGGGGGAAATTAAATATTCTTACCTCTCCAACTTTGCTTCGGGGTTCTGGCTCGGTTTTGTGTACACAAACACAGAAGGCACAAAATCAGGAATACTAGAGTCCAATGACGCCTCACCTTCAACACACACACGTTCGTTTACTAGCCAAATCTACCGCCAGTTTATCAAACTTTACCTGCATTTGAATATTATTCTACATCGTACAGACAATCACTAATGTAAACGAGGATTACTAGAGTCCAATAATGTTTCATCTGCAAATAACACACACACAGTTTGTTTACTAGCCAATTCCAACACCAGCTTATGAAACTAGCTGCATGTGGTCATCAAATTCAGCTGCATTGATAAACTACACTGTAGGTTACAGACAATCAATAATGTAAACCATGCTTTCCATTAAACTCAAGAGCTGCAGACGCAAGCATTTTTTATTATGTCCTTGCTCCAATCAACACGTTTAATCGCCTGCAGCCACAGGCGCCGCCGGTTCTTCTGAAATGGCCGTGATCCTGTCGGAATCCTATAAAACTTAAGCCCCTTGGTGGAATATCGATTAGTGCAACCATAAACGCAACAACCAGACATTCTGATGCTGGGAAACCGTTTTGATACACTTTCGGAGTTGCTAACACATTAGAGCCAGTGGGAAACAACACCACTTCTGTTGCCAAAATGCGCGCGCAACTATTTGATCACGTGGGCTGTAAAAGGGTCTATTTACAACGTTTATTTGCAGCGATTGACCGTGCGTTAACCGTGCGTTCAGACCAGAGGCGGCGAGAGTGTCAGAATTCGCTCTGGCTGCCCTGCCAACAACGCTATAGAAAATTCGTGGACGCTCTGACATATTTGAAATAGGCGGCAACATTCGTTGAGAATGCTTGGTTTTGTGAACTATATTTAAAGGGGCCACAAAACATCCAGACATATCAACCGACATATCTTTTTGACAACATATCACAAGTAGCGTATATCCTCATGAAATATTTTAATATATTATTATATAATATTATATAAACCATAATATCCACTTCATCAACTCACCTGGCACACAACAATTTCAGACACCTTTGTCCATGCATAGTTTTTTTTATTTTATTTATATCCCTGTAAGCAAAGAGGGACAGATCAAATATTACGGGAAAACCCGCCACAGCAATAATCAGTTTCTCCCCAGATAGCAAATGAAATCTGGCCCAGTTGTGGCCCACATCTTCCACATTCTTCTGGCCCACATACCGCATGGAATGACGGCGATAAGTCAGCCACAACCAGACCAGATGTGGGCCACATCTCAGAAATGGCATGGGCCACATCTGGGTCAGATGTCTGAGGCAGTGACAGACATCTGGGCCAGAGGGGTGTCTGACATCTAATGTATAAAAATGTTATAAATACATATAAATATAAAACAAAAACAAGAAACAAAACAGATATTATATAAAAATTATATAAATATAAATACATCCGATACATAGAGAATTCCAATATATATTCAAATATTCTCACTGAATTGAATACATTGTTGAACCTGCAATAGAGTCTTTAAGTGGAGAATTCAGATCAACAGTTTGATAACTAGCAGGGCAAATGGGAGTCCTTTGAACAGGCAGGGGTCAAACCAGAAGGAAGTCCAAAGAAAACATTAGTCCAAGGTCTAAACATTAGGATCAAGGGCAAGCTAGCATCAGAACCAGGTGAAGACAAGATCTAAAGGTAGTTCAAAGAAAACATTAGTCCAAGGTCCACAAGGTCTTCATTAGGAACAAGGTCAATGGCGAGCAAGTGTCAGAACCAGGAGAAGACAAGATCAAAAAAAATTTCTCTTGCACAACGGCCTCCATCCCTGTCTGCGGCAAGCTGCAGCCATCTTTTGACCCAGTGTGCTATTTCTTGGTCTGTTGCAGTAGCAGTTAAGTGGTTTCTTCTGACAGAAGCTACAATGACACACATATATGACCAACATTAAGGTGGCAAATAATAATAATTATTTATTATAAATCTAACATTTATAGTGTACAATTTTTAGCTGAGACCAAACTGCATAAATAAAATCACAGTAGTTATTTTCAGAAAGCCTTACCATTATTTACAGTTTTTAAAGAGTTGTCTTTAAATGCAGCCTTGCCATTGATTCCCCTCCAGTTAGTCTGATGGGCCATGTCGTTTGTAAGAAGGAAGCCAAACGCTTTCTTTTACTGTTGTGCCTCCCCTCAAGGCTAATGTGTTTATCTGTAGAAATGAATTTATGCACAAATGAAGAAACAAGCGTCAAATCTTGAGTAGAACATAGAAAAACTCTATGGGCTTTTTCCTGTCAAAATAACTGAGTTTGTTTGTAATTATTTAGCCTTTAAGAACAAGCAAAAACCATTTCCGTTCCTTCAGCAGTGGGAGAAACTAATTCGCAATCAGCAATTTCATTGGCTAGCGCTCACTATCACATCCACATTTTGATTTCAAAACCCTCCGTTAGAGTGAGTGAACGAATATAATTGACACTTTTCCACCATAGGGCCAAACCTTTCTTGCTGCTTAACCATTCCATGTCGAACCGGCCCAGCCAGTACGGATATGGTTTTGTTTTCCACTGTGGGGCTAATAACAGAGGGGGAATTCAGGGGATTTCGCCAGGGAGGGGCTGTCACGAGGAATAAGAGATCCGAGAGCCAAGTCCGAGTGGGCCAATAGGGGGCCACTAGAGTGACTTGTTCCTCATCCTCCCTGAACTTGCACAGCACCTGTGCAAGAAGGCTCACTGGGGGAAATGCGTACTTGTGCAGTGCCCCCGTGGGCCAGCTGTGTGCCAGTGCGTCTGCCCCGAGGGGAGCCTCTGTTCGGGCATACCAGAGTGGGCAGTGGGAGATCTCTCGGGAGGTGAACAGGTCTACCTGAGCCTTGCCGAACCGTTCCCAAATCAGCTGGACCGACTGGGGGTGAAGTCTCCGCTCTCCACTGGGCAAGCGTTGTCGTGATTGCGCGTCCGCCACCACATTGAGGTTTCCCGGGATGTGAGTGGCACGCAGCGACTTGAGTCGTCCACAAACGCTGCCTCGGTGTGATCGCAGCCCAGACACACGAGACAGCGCATGAGGCCGTCTGAAGCACTCTACCGCATCCAGGAACTACACAGGGGTGGAAGGGCATCTTTAAAAAGACGCATCCTGAAAAGTATGTTCAACGGCAGCTGTGTATTGCTCTTTTAGAGGAAAATACTCTTTATAAGAAAATCACTCTTTTAATGAAAACACTCTTTCAACTGTGCTGTCGAAGCGCCCAGGGGCAAACTGCACTGCTGTACAGATAAGGAGAAAGCCGCTGAAGTGAGCCGTAGATCCAACAGCCAACGCTCAGAGATGAGAGGAATAGGTGTGTGACTCGCATCTCGCTGCATACACGACCGTCGGCTCCGAAGAAAATTTCTGAATGAAACAGATGAATTTCCTCACCTTTATACCCGTATGTCCGGGGGCGGGACATGTCAATTCTGTATGCCATTTTCTCATTGGCCTTTTCGAATAGATCAGAGATGTAAACAGCGCTCAAGAGAGACCCCTAGTGTCACTTCTTCGACACAACGTCGAAGTGAACGACAGACGGGGAACTTGTGTTATAATGTAAAAAAAAAAAAAAACACAAGTTTCTGTTCAGGATTTCAATTTTATTTAATAAATAATTGAATCAGCTTATATAGGCACAAATATTATAGGCCTTGTAACTCTGTTTTTATTATTTAGCTACTAATGAGGGTTTATCACACAGATAAAAAAAACTGTTTAATGAACTTAAGTATATAGTCCACAACTACTAACAGGTACTCATGTCGCTTTGAACTCCTTGGAAAAGGACCCATTATGTCAATCCCCATCATATGTCCCGGCTCGATTACTGGTACACTCTGCATCATACCTGCAGTCTTAGTTGTTGGTGGTTTGTATTGTTGTCATACATACTTTGCAATACTGCCAAACGTCACTTCTTATGCTGGGCCAATACACAAAATCAAGCAGTCGCATTAGGGTCTTGAAACTTCCAAAATGGCCACTCAATGGATTGTCATGAGCATAGGATAAAAACGTCTTTCTGAAAACAGCTGGAATCACTATTTGCAGTTTTTGTCCTTTCTTTCCTTCAGGAACACTCCTAAAAATTACTCCATTTTTGCATACATAGTGAACTCGCATTGCATCATCACTTTTTCTCTGCAGATTTTGGGACATCAAATTTTGGATCTCCTTGTCATCTTTCTGAGCTTTGCTGACTTGCTCAAGATCAACAGGTAGAGTGTAGTCAGGTGAATTCTTTTTTTGCGCTGTATTTAAAAAAAGAGACTCATTTTCTTTGTGGTGCTTTCTCGACAGGGCATCAGGAACCACACTGCATTGTCCCTTACGGTAACTGACAAAGAAATGAAACCCCTGGAGCCGTATTGTCCACCTTATTAACCTGGAGGATGGCGTTGGATGTTGGAATGCCCAGACCAATGCAGCATGATCCGTTATCACCTCAAAAGGTTTGCCCTCCAGGTAATGTCTCCATTTTTCTACAGCCCACACGACTGCTAGGCACTCTTTTTCTGATGTAGAGTATGCTCTCTCCGCTCCCTTCAAAAGCCGAGATGCATATGCCACCACTCTTTCTTGTACTTCTTGAGTTAAAACTGCCCCCAACCCATTCTCACTGGCGTCTGTCTGAACTTTAAAAGCACGGTTTACATCAGGTGAGATTAGAACCGGAGCACTGATGAGATCTTGTTTGATCGTCTCAAAGGCTCGTTGGCAATCTTCAGACCATATCCATTTTGCCCCTTATTTCTTTAGAGCATGAAGTGGAGCAGCTTTCTTAGAAAAATTCTCATTAAACCTATGGTACCAACTTGACAGACCCAGAAATCTTTGGACCTCTTTGACTGATGAAGGCACTGGGAATGATTGGACAGCTGATATTTTCTCCAAATCCGTCTTAACTCCTGCCGAGATGACATGACCTAGAAATGTCAGTGATGGCTTGATGAAATTGCATTTCTTCAAGTTAAGAGACAAACCAGCCTTTTGAAGACAAGTAAACACTTTCTGGAGATGTTGAATTTGGGTTGAAATAGAAGGAGAGTAAACCACAATATCATCAATGTAGACCAGGCAGAATTTGTTTTTGTGCTCTCTTAGCACCTGTTCCATAAGCCTCTGAAAAGACGCGGCCGAGTTTTTGCTGGTCAGTTGTGATGATCTGATGTCGATTAATGCTGGTTCGGCCTAGCTGTGGTCTTTTAGCTGTGCTTGTATCTCAGGAGTTGTTTCAGAATGAGATGATGTTCCTCTTCACTTATGGCATGATCTTCCTCTGTATCCAGGATAGCCATGTAAAAATGGTTGGTGAATGGTTCATCATGGAAAGAAAAAGGCAATGTACATTTCTTTTGTGTTACCTCAGGCAAATGAAAGTTCAAGGTGTTAAAATCCAAAACCATTTTAGATTTTTTCAAAAAGTCAAGACCCAGGATTACTGATACTGCTAAATCTTTATCTTCCATCACAAAAAAATCCACTTCAAACTTTTTTAATCTCACATATCCATCTCACCTTTCCGATAGCTTTTTGACATTGTCCATTTGCTAAAATAAAGTTCTGATTGCTTGTATAAAACTGATCACTTCCTTTCTTGCTCAGTTCATTCCAGATCTTTTTCTGGACACTCGAGTGCAGAAAAGTGCTTCCGGTATCAATTATAGCATCAATGTTAGTATGATTGATGGTCACAAGTAGTTGAAGAGCTCTGTACCCTTTGCTAGCATTATATTGATCGACCAGCATCATTTGATTTTCTATTTTTGACATTGCTGCTGGTGATTTCCTGTTTTGCTCCTCACTATTAACTAAACTCCAGAGGTTTTTAGCTCACATCCAATCTTTCTCAATCTGTGTCCCCAAACGAACTAATTCATCGACTGTGTTTGCAGAGCTTCTCAGCAAACTGGCTAATCTTGGGTTGCAGTTTCTTAGAATTGCATTCACGATCTCTGTTTCAGTCATTTTTGGATTGTTTCTCATACAAAGGGCTCCATAGTGGCAAAATCCCGAATACTCTCTTTATTTTGTTGTCTTCTATTTATGAGTCTCTGTGCAGCCACTTCTTTAAAATCCTCATTTAAAAATGCGAACAAAAACTTATCCTTAAAGCTTTTCCATGTACCTACGTTCTTTTTTTCAGCACTCCACCAGTCTTTTGCTGTCCCTTTTAACACCACAGCCAGTGCTGCCAGTATTTCTTTATCAGGCAACGGGCGGAGATTAACATACTCCTCAACTCTCTCAATAAATACAACTGGATCATCAACACTTGCACTGGTGAAACTGGGAAACTCTAATTTAACCGGCGAATTGTATAGTGCTGGTATCGTATGCAAAGACATATACTGTTGACTCGAATGAGCTTGTTTTTGCATACTTTCTATCTTTGTAGCTTTATGATGACTGACCGTAGTTGCAGGAATGGGAGTAGACGAAAGTGGGTTTATAGCTTGACTCCTCTGATCTAGTTGTTTATCTCTCCTTTTTAGAAAATCAACCATGCTCTGACCTAAATCAGCTATCCTATTGTCCATTAGTGATTCGATCAGTGTCTCTTTGGATACGATAGTTAATTCTATCTTCAAGATTTTTTATCATATCTACCACTGTGTTTTGAATTACACAATCACTCACCCTATGTTCGATATCAGTAAGGTGTTCTTCAATGTCAGTTAGACGTTGCTTTGTTTCCATTCCATTTGAATACACCTGCTCCTCCTCAAATACAACCGGTGGTGGAGGTGGAATTGCAGTGAAATCGTATGGATTACCAAGCTCTTAGTCAGAGTCCCTGTTCGGGCGCCATTTTGTAACTCTCTGTTTTTATTATTTAGCTACTAATGAGGGTTTATCACACAGATAAAAAAAAACTGTTTAATGAACTTAAGCCAACATTCCACCGTGGTTCCCTGACCGGGAGTAATAATTATTCAAATGAAAGACTAGAAAAACATTGTCTTTCATTTCACACAACAACAAAAAAAAATAATCTTAAGGTTCTTATCTGAGATGAAGTTCTGTCCCGTGAAGAAAAAAATAAATAATTATGCAACTTGATGAAAACCTTGAGGGCGCTGAAATTTGTTGCTATGAGGAAAACATTGAGTGCGTTGAAATACTCTCTTGTTTAGCATTGTCCATTTCGGCTGGAGACAATAAACAAAAACAAATCCACTCCAGGCCAGCATCCTTTTTAACCCATCCTAACTTACTTTCTTCCCAATTCACCCTAAGGCGTGAGTAAATGATCAGTTCTCACATTGAGCTTAAAACCCCAAGGTTTCTCAATGAGTCACTTTCTTGAGGTAGCACAAAGAAACATAAGCTCCCCTACCCAAACTGACTTACTTCTTCATGTCAGCTTTCCCCTTATATGCCAAACAGGTGAGCATATATAGCGCCCTCTAATGGCATGTAGTGTTTCTACACCATTCCATTCTTACATTACAAAAATAACTGTTACAGATATTTCATTCTGTTACAGCCTAATGGAAAAATATGTAGCCTATTCAATTAAAAAAATATCTAGGAATGTAGGACTTTGTAACTAGAGGTTTAGCCACATTATTACCTGAAGTTCCTTGGGTGTCAAAAATGATTTGGCCGTTTTGAGGTGCAGAGAAACAACCATTGCTCCTGATACTTTGTGAGGAACTTCTGAGGATCTTTCGCTTCTTTTTAGGTCTGTTGCGCTCTCTCTCCCTGTCAGTATCCTCCTCATCTGACGTCATAATTATTTTAACTGCAAGGCACACACACACCTCCCAGTAACTTTCTAGATAACGCAATTTATGCGGCACATGCGCTCGCTTTTTTCATCCTGGCATGATCTGCTCCTCTCATTACGGTGATGGGTTTGGCTCCTATAATAATTATGAATACGGTACTATGGAAAATCAGGTTTAACAATCTGTGACACGGACCATATAACTTAACGTTACATTGCCAGCTTAAATGCCTGGTGAACAAGCAAGCTAGCTTGCAAATTAGGTAACGTAAGACAAACGTTATTAACGTTAAATATTTTCCCAAGTTTGGCAGGTCTGCGTTAAGTTAACTCTTCAACTTTCCACATCCACCCCAGCCCATTTACCTTTACAAAGGAGTTAAAAGCACTGTCCTCACTTGAGGAACCGCTAGGTGGAGGAAGAACGAGAGGGGATAAAACCTATTTTGTGTTGCTATAAAATTGCAATCTCTTGAAATTATCGACATTATGCATTTGTCAATCATCCCTGCTTGATAGTTGGTGGAATGAACCCAGCGCTGTGATTGGTCGAACTCTTCTTCTTCTTCTTTTGCTTTTTGGCAGGCCAGATGCTGCTGCCTCTTGCTGTTAGACTTGAGTACTGCACATGCACAATTGAACAAAAAGGCGTCACCAGCTTTTTGAGTAGTTTAGAGTGACAGATCATACCAGCGTACTTTGCTGTCAAAATGCGTACTTGCTATGCAAAATGCGTACAGGTTGGCAGGTCTGAAAATTGAATCAGGAAAATGGTTGATTCTCTACATTGGTATAAACAATTAATGAAACCTGTAAGATTTGAATGTTGTGTTAGTGAACTGACACAGTATACAGTATACTTACAGCTTAAGACTTCTGCCTCTCCACATCTAAACTGTGGGGTGCGATCCCTTGCTGTAAAGAATAATTGGTGGGAGAGGCCAAAGTTTAGCAGTACCTTTTAGCACATGATATATGGGTAAAATATAGGTATGGGTAAAATTGGAAGAAAACAGTTTTATTGTAAACTCACATTCACAGGTCACTGATGTCTGTTTCACAGGTGTTGATGTCCTCCTTTGGTTGCTACTTGCTCTGTTCATAGCTGTAGAGGATAATATATAGTTACATACTGCAGCTTTAGGTAATTTGTTTTTGGTCCCCTGATAGCATCAAAACAAGCCAAACATTTATTGTCACCCCTGTAATTGGCTAACATATTTTAAGATATTAACACAATCTTTAAGTTAAAAATCATTACATATCTGTGTTTCAAATACTCACAATTCATAGTCTCCACCTCCTCTCTGGACAATTTTGTGGTATATTTCCTCCTCCCAATAGCTACCGCTATAAAACATTTTCTCAAGTCCTCAATCCTCATACGCACATGTCGGTGATGTAGCAAGTGTGGTTATGTGGTGATGTCATTATGAAATTAGGGAAGGCAAATTAATTGTAGGTCTTAATATTAATTTAATAATAATACAAGCCTTATAATAATAATTTAATAGCCTACATTAATGGGAAAACGAGCCAATTATCACCATGATAATATCACCTAATATCTAACTGGTATCAAATTGATATTTTAATTGTCTGCTGTCGCATGCATATCTACTCTGTAACTCGCATGTCCCGTGTTTTCAAATACTCAAAATTCATTCACATTGTTCACTGATCAATATTCATAAAAGTCTAAATTAAATCGGTTCATTATATAAAGTGATTGTGTCTCTACAGAAGACTTAAGAGTTAAACTGCTCTTTTAATATAGATTTATTTTAGAATCTCTGTCTCATGTTTTCCAAAGATGAAAAAAAATCTAATAGGTTAGGAATGACATAATTAGAATTTTTTGGGTGAACTGACCCTTTAATAATTGTTTTTATAATAATAAGAACATACTTGATGCTTAAAATGTGAGTTCTTACATAATGATTAACTTGAATATTTTCATATTAATTATTATTAAAAAAATTACAGATTACATATCTTTGTGTTTCTGGGTGAGAGAGAGAGAGATGAATGAATGAGAGAATGAATGAATGAATGAATGAATGAATGAATTCTGGCAGCCAAGCCTATTGGAAAATGTGCTACTTTCCATACAGAGTTTACAATATTATAAATAACTGTATAATTTATTACTTAACTTTAATATGACAGAATAACCATAGCCTTTGTAAAAAATATTAAGCATATATCTACGTAAATATACGGTTTACAAAGCGGTCTAAACAGCCAGCGCTAGGAATTTACTAATTATATCATACATTAATAATATTTAACGACATTTAATAGGAGTGTGTTGTATGTCTACACCATACGTGATCGGCGTGATGCGATTGCGACAACAGCTAATTATAATCAGTGATGCTGTCTACCAATTAAGAATCTACTATAATTAGCGATTCTCTCTAAACTTGACGAGGAATGAATTTTTTTAATTTACTATTAATTGTCCATGCGCTCGTGCAACCTTTGACACAAGAAATGGATTTGTGTTGCGGATGCGTCCGGCGTAGACATGGTTGCTGAACAAATCCTCGTTTACGTTGCTATTTAAAAACAATAATAAATCAAATTCACAATATTTTTGCTATCTGGGGCTTCCATTTTGTCCTCGGAACTAATGTTTGGTGGGAACTTCTATAGACTTTGCTATAGCGGAGCACTTCTATACTCCAATAGGTTGACGCTGAACCGCATCAAAGCTCATTACTATAATGTTAGCTGCACTTGAACTTTCCTCTGACGCCCACACCGCCCAAGACTCGCCGCTGAGAGACGCTGGCTGTCATAGAAAATGAATGACTTCCGGTCCATTTGAAACTCTCGCCGCCTCTGGTCTGAACGCACGGTAACCAATTGCTAACATGTCCGTTGAGCAATTAAACGTCAATGGCCAATCAGAGCCGCATAGATTAGTCCTTGTCCTATCTATAATGACAACTGATACTAACCATGCGTTCAGACAAGAGGCGGCGAGAGCGTCAAAATTCGCTCTGGCTGCCCAACGACGCTATCGAAAATTCGTGGACGCTCTGCCGTATTTGAAATAGGCGGCAACATTCGTTGAGAATGCTTGGTTTTGTGAACTATATTTAAAGGGGCCACAAAACATCCAGACATGCCGACCAGTATCTTTTTGACGACATATCACAAGTAGCGTATATCCTCATGAAATATTTGAATATTATTATATAATATTATATAAACCATAATATCCACTTCATCAGCTCACCTGGCACACTAACAATTTCAGACACCTTTGCCCACTCGTCGTTTTCCAATAGGTTGCCGCCAAACCATGTCAAAGCTCATTACCATAATGTTAGCTGCATTTGAACTTTCCTCTGACGCCCACACCGCCCAAGTCTCGCCACGCCACTTCTCGCCGCCGAGAGACAGTAGGCTCTCATAGAAAATGAATGACTTCCGGTCAGTTTGATGCTCTCACTGCCTCTGGTCTGAACGCACGGTAATGCTTTATGATCCACCTCTGTTCGTGGTGGCACAGGAACATTAATACTGAAGAAGCATCACCTGACATTCGAAAATAAGCTGTAGAACAAGAGCAAAAAGCACTTTATAATGATTTCGGATTCATTGCATATTGCACCGCTCGCTTTGAACGTAGATGTTGAATACACTGCAAATGAGCAACACGACAACTAAATGCTCCCTTTCTAAGCAAGGCACAGACACTGTGTAAATAATTGATTTATTGTGCTGATTAGACAGCTTTGTTTTGAATGAGAGCATTCGTGAGAGTGTAGAACATTGTGCAGAGCATCCACTGATCTATATATATAACTGGATTGCTCATAGAATTCTAAACTGCCAGCAGTAGGTGAAGCTACCGGAAGTGCTCTGGCGGCCATCTTACTATTCCCTACCGACAGAGGGCATCGCAGCATGTGCGAAACAACACTCACTTAAGGATGTGGCACATGTTGTAATTTATGACTATGTACCTCTAAGCGCACATTAGTCGTTATGACCATGTAGAGTGGGCATAATGGTCATAATCTTTAATAATCAACAGTAAAAATACAACACCAAGTGTATTAATACCCCTTTTTAAAGCAAAAGTATCCACTAGTGACATCTGCAGATTGTGTGGTGTATTTTTATCAAGTTAAGTATACATTAATCAGGTGTAATCAATGTAAACATTGTTGATTTGTACCACAGTTATGTCTGACGGGCAAACATGCAGTTTACTGTGTGTGTGTGTGTGTAAAGGCCTGTGGTCATGATGGAATGTGTGCTCAACATATGTGTGACCATTTGAAGGTATGTGCAGGAACAGGAATAGCCTCATATATGTGCTCTCATGACTGCTGAGAAAATATATGGTGAGGCTTTTTATTTCTCAAAATAAGCTGACCAGGGTTAAAGCACAGGAATAGCCCCACCTTGTTAGAGGACTGTATTTAATGAACCAAAACTCAGAGATGCTTTAGTTGTTGTTGTGGTTGTACTGCAGGCAACTCTAACTTTATTGTGTGATAATAAAGTCTATTCTTCTGAAATCAAAATCCAAAAGATGTTGAGTGATTTTTCACAAAATTGGCAGAAACTACTACAAATGGCGCCCAA
The DNA here is from genome assembly GCF_025860055.1 of Xyrauchen texanus. Lineage (NCBI taxonomy): Eukaryota > Metazoa > Chordata > Actinopteri > Cypriniformes > Catostomidae > Xyrauchen > Xyrauchen texanus. The sequence continues at coordinate 7,192,974 of NC_068291.1, read as the reverse complement.
ACAGAGACAGAAGAGAGCAAAGGAGTGATTGCATCGCTGGCTGGCTGTGAAGGCAACACAAACAGATGGCCACCATTAAAAGATAAGCAACCATTTGATTATTTAAAAGTTTGTGTTGCTTGCCAATTTGCCTGTGGTGGTAAGAACGCTCAAAAAGCTCTTCTAAACCAATAAGGAAAGTAAAATAAGAATAAATAAAGGGTTTTGATTCCAGAAGAAACAATTACATGCAATGATCTGTTTTTATTTACTGTTAAGGGTCTAGATGAAATAGCAGTAAATGAAGGCAGATAAAGTTTAAGAAGTAGTTCTACGGATACCGCTCTTTTAAATAGGAATAAGAGGTCTGCATGGGTAGTTCTACGGATACCGCTCTATTAAATAGTAATAAGAGGTCTACCACTCTATTAAATAGGAATAAGAGGTCTGCATGGGTAGTTCTACGGATACCGCTCTATTAAATAGTAATAAGAGGTCTGCATGGGTAGTTCTACGGATACCGCTCTATTAAATAATAATAAAGGTGCGTACACACTGCCAGCGACATCGCGCGACAGCAACTCCATACCATTCATTTTCAATGCGAGCACAGCGACTTCCAGCGACACGAGCTGTCGCGACCGTTGGCGCTAGATGTGGGCGTGTCCAGCGACGCGACAAAGTTGAGACAAGTTCAACTTTATTCAAATGAAGAGCGACTAATGGAAGCGACAGCCAATAGACCTTTTACGCACTTCCGCATTTTTCAACCGGAAATACGTCAATGAAGTGTATTAGAACTTCCTGTTATCGTAGCGGCAGATACGAAAAATGGCAGTCGAAGAGTTGCAGTGTCTGTTGTGTTCCAGGCTGTTCGTCTTCCACCCAAAAACAGCCCTACCTTTCGTTTCATTCTTTTCCTGTCGATACAAACCTGAAACACAAATGGATACAGGCGATCCGAAGAGAGGAAGGGAACAGTTTTGACATAAAAAGAGGTAGCACCTATGTCTGCAGCCGGCACTTCGCTCCGGAGGATTACGTTGGTGGCTGTGTCGTTCGTCGCCTGAAGAGTGGTGTTGTTCCGAGCCTATTCCCTTGGAACAATTTTACTGCTCCTTTGAGAAGGGAGTCAGTATATGACAGAACCACAGATACGTCAGTCTAGTATCCAGCTATGCTGTGAAGATAGCACCATGGTGACTAAGGCAGTAAGGATGGATCACGACTACGTGACACACCCACTTGCAGGTAAGATTGCTCATAACGTGTTTAGTAAGTTAACACTAGTCAACTATGTGTACCGTTAATGGATAAATGCATTTCTAACTGAATAACTTAACCCTTGTGCATCAATTAAAAAAAGTTACACAGGTACATAGAGGACAAAAATGTCTATCAAAAAACTGTCATAAAAATTGTTTTAATTGGGAGCACAGACTTAAGTTTGGTCTTATTTTAAAGAAGACCCTTGGCAGATTATTGCTTAAAATGAATAAGTAAATCCAAAAAAAGTTTTATAGGTTTAAGTTTATGAACATTATTTTATATAAAATATATATTTTATAAAACCAAGTTGAACTCTAAAACGTATAGAAAATCAAAGCCATAAATCTAAATAAGTTGTGTTCCAAATTTGAGGTTATCTTTGATAGCGGTAATTATTTTGTTTGGGCGCAGTAACAGATTTTCCCCATTGGATGCCAGCAAAACTCCACTGGTGCACACAGTGATTGGATTTGTTATTTGCTGTTGAGTTTCTCTCTCAACATTACAAACACACACATGCACACACACACATATTTTTATTTAACTAACGTTAGCCTACATCTGTAACATAGTCTCATGCTGTCTAGCTGTAGGGGGCTCTGAATGACATTCTTTTTGCAGTGATGTCATTTAAGAGTTGACATGATTACTGTTTTGTGTTGTGTTGAAAGGTAGCATAAATATGTTAAGACTGGTTTTTAATTTCTTTATCTTTACAGGTGCTCTGGATGAGGCTTTGGATTACATCCATGACTTAGAAGCCATGTTGCATAACACTGACCTACCACCCCCTACTCTCTTCAGCCGATACTGTTCATCGGATGACCAAATTCGTTTCTACAACAAATTTCCATCCGAGAGGGTTTTTACTATTTTTTTGGGAGTCGATTGCACCATCTGCCCTTAGACTGTTGTACTGGACCAAAGCAAAGAGGGCAGGTGAGGAAGGCTGCCAAGATCCCAGCCCACCACGCATCATGCCATTAATAGATGAGTTCTTGATGTACTCCATGCAGGTTGCTGTTGGCATGAAGGAGCAGCACATTGCTGACATGTTCAATGTGAGCATTGCCAGGGTCAGCAGGGTTACAATCACCTGGGCCAATTATCTTTTTATGATGCTGAGCTCACTTCCCATCTGGATAAGCAGGGAAAAGGTTAAGTCCACTATGCCCCTTAAATTCCAGAGGTACTGTCCTAACGTCAGAGTGATACTGGACTGCACAGAAATTGCCCTGGAGACAACCTCATCCCTGACCTTACAGTCAGAAACATTTTCTAGCTACAAAAACAGGCTACATTGAAAGGCCTGATTGGAGTTGCTCCCAATGGTTTGGTGACATTCGTCTCACCCCTGTACACTGGGTGTATCTAAGATAAGGAGATCACCAGGATCAGTGGAGTCCTTCTCTTGCTGGAGCCAGGAGACGACATCATGGTGGACAAAGGGTTCCTCATTCAAGATCTCCTTGCTGACGTTGGAGCTAAGCTCATCATTCCACCTTTTAAGCATTCAGCTCAATTCAGCAAAGAGGAAACGGAACAAACCCAAGCCATTGCCTGCCTCAGAATTATAGTGGAGAGAGTGATCGGTAGGGTAAAGTCCTTTCACATCTGGGACTCTCCTGTGCCGCTCACACTGATTGGCAGTGTGAATCAGATCTGGCTTAACTGTTGTGTTTTAGCAAATTATCAAGGACCTTTTTGTTTTGAAGATTGAATGAATTAATGTTTTGTATGTAAATAATGTATAATGTGTAAATAGTATGTAAATAATTTAGTGTTCCCACATATTCTTAAACTTTAAATTAAATATAATTGTTATATTAATATTGTTCTGTTGAAATGTGACTGAATTCACTAAAACATTAGATGAACGATTAAAACAATTTTGGTCAAAATGATGCATCCTTTAATTTTTTGGTATGTATGTGTAACATCAACTGATTAATAACAACTTATTCAATAAATAACACAAACATTTACAATTTAAAAAAAACATTACAGTTCATCAACAGTAAGACAGAAGGCAAAACTGATTGGTAAAGACAAGATTACTGGAATTCAAGGTATGCATTCATGTATGTGCCATAACAATATACATCTAATTTCTCTTTCATTTCCGCTATGAATGAGTCATCACGCCAAATTATTTCCACAGTTAAATTTGATAAGGTATCTGTAACAAAGTCACACCATGTCAGTCCTGTGATTGCCAGTTGGCCCTGAACCTGCCAGTAGTATTTATGTGAACGCTTCAGACTGGCGTGGCCTTCCTGCACCTTGAGGTGAGCAACCTGAAATGGATCATTTTTTGTTCTGCTCTTCACCTCAACCATGCCAAAAGGCGGCGACTCTGAAGGGTCATACACCCGACCGTCTGGACTGGCCCCGAGATGTGGTGCGTCAGGGTGAATGACGAATCCTGCTGGTAGCACATTAACTCGCATCAGTTCAGCATCCAGTGATATCTAGACACAATAACAAATTAAATAGGTTACACTGAAGTCATACTTAAGCTGTTACATCAATGTTCATAATAACATGATACTATAACTTTCAGTAAAGAAATAGTAAGTGAAGAAAGTGCCGCAACCGCAGCAAGAAGAGTGAACACGCCAGAACGGGCAACTTTTTGAACTTTTGCCAACCGGCATTCTGTCTATAGTCAAACCTCCAGTTTGTGAGGCTCCTCACTCTTCCTCATTGACCTGAAGCATCTACCTCTCACTACAACCTGTCCCTGGAGTATATATGATACTATAACTGCATGCAAAAAGAAAATATTACGTGTTATCTCACATAGAAATACACAACTTTACTTCGTAACGTTAACGTTAAGTCACAACACAATGTCAGTAACATTTACCTAGTACAGCTTCACCAAATTACTGATTGTTATGTTATCTCATACCCTCTCACTTAAACATACACACGACATATTCACTGCGATGTGTTATACCTTATATTACAAATTCACAACACCTAATATTTACCATTAAGTTACTTAATTTACAGTTAATGTTAACAGAGTAACCGGTGATATGGTTATAGCAATTTCTTGATTTATTACCTTGGTAATTGTGGATAAACTCTTCGTGGAAGAATTTATATCCCTTGTCCAGTTTGTTCTCTTTAGTGGACAAATGTATCTCCACACTCTTCACCACATCGGCGCTGGTGAACTTCGGAAGACAAGCCAGGCTAGTCGAAAACACTCTAACGGTAGCTGCCATTTCTCCATCAACAAAGCTTACACCGGAACTGGGTTTACGCTTCCTTGACGTATTTCCGGTTTTTGCGTAAATGGTCTATAGGAGAGACGATGGGAGAGCTCACGTGATCCTTCTCTCTCTCTCAGCTCCTGCAGTAACGGAAAGATGGATGAAAGGCTAATTCTTGCTGTTAGAAATTTTCCATTGCTCTATGATATGTCTCTTCCCACGTACAAGGACATTTTTAAGAAAAATACTGCGTGGAAAGGTGTATCTGAGATCACAGGGATTTTATGAACCCAGACAGACCGGCATTTGCATTTTCGCCGCAGATGAACAGCTGCTATGACAAACAGCACGCCTTGTTTCGCATTCATCTTTGATATAAAGCATTTTATGTACTGATTCCATTTATATTTAATCTTTTCCCTCCAAAATGTTTGTTTTTAGTGGCAAGAAAAGAGATTCGCTGTCAACAGCAATGTAATGACATCCGTGAATGTCATTTATAAACGTTACTAGGCAACCAGTAGTGGGAACACCCACTAGCGACTTCACCGCCAGCCACTGGCGACCTGCAGCGACAAAGTCGCTGGCAGTGTGTACACACCTTAAGAGGTCTGCATGGGTAGTTCTACGAATACCGCTCTACTGAATAGTAATAAGAGGTCTGCATGGGTAGGAAAAAAAAAAGAAAAGTACTATAGATACCGCTCTGAATAAATAAATAAAAAATAAATCCTGCAAGTTACTTAGGATAGGAATAATAATAATTGCGTTTTAAAATTGTATTGTATTTTTTGAGAGCTCTGTGTTTATAAAGGCCTTGTGTTTGTAATAAGTGTGACATTTCTGTGGTTGTGAGTGTATTTGAGTCTGTGTTTGAAAATGGAAAAGTATGACCAAGTACAGATATAAGCCCAGTACAGGAATTGGAATGTGTAAAGAGTCCTAAACCATACAAAGAACTCAGAGTGTATGTTATATGAGCCCTATAAATAAGGGGAGCTGTATGAATATAAGCCCTAAAAATTAATAAGGGACAAGATGAGTGGAGTAAAGTTGTCCAATAAAGAAAGTTTGTCGTTTATATGTTGAATGAATGTTGGAAATGAAAGCTGTCTCATAAAACTGTGGAAAGAAATTTCCTTAGGTAACACACAGAAAACTAAAATCTGAGATAGAGTAGGGTGTGTGACCAAGATAGAGAGACTCAGCCTTTGCTACGTAAATAGACAGTTAATTCTTAGCTTGTAAGGTTTTTTTAGACTGGCAGTTGTCTGTAAAAATATGCCAGACCTCTGAACTAGTCTGTAACATAAAAGTAATGGACTTCATACAGAGAATCTATACATTCAAGAGGTATAACTGTGCTTAGAGATAAAGTTTATATTAAAGTGAGGAGAAAGAATATTTAAATTATAAAGAACTGTAAAGTGACTTAATTCCATTTGGGAAATCACATTATCTGGACAAATAATAAAGCTTTGAGTCCAGTGTATTGCATTAAACTGAAGTCAACTAAGTAATTGGAATTTAAACAAAGGTTGTATTTAAGATAAGTGTTGTTATATTACATAAGGTAAAACTCCAGTGGAAATACTAAAATCTAGAAGTCCACTGTGGAAAATCTCAAAGAAATGAGAAAGCGAAATAAATAATAATGTGACTTGAATGAACGGCGTGTATTAAAAAGTAAAGGTGAAAGAAATTGGAAAAATTGATTCAAAATATTGCTGTTGAAGATAAGTGTTGAAGGAAATACATTTAAAAAATGAGAGATTAATTTATTCTCTAAATGTATTGATTTATCAAATTTAATTGTGCTATAATAATTTTTCATTTTATATGCCAAGTAAAAATGAAGAAATAAACAGTGAAGAAATAAAAACTAAGATCTAGATGAAGACTGATCCTAAAAGTAAATTGACAAACATATAGGAAATGTATTCATGTATGGGGTATAATAATTCATATATTTAAAAAGCATGTTATAGAAAAAGATAAGGAAATTATTTTAGAAATAAAGTTTTGATTAATAAATAAATAAATAAAAAGATAAGAGTAAAAGCTAAAAACAGGAAAAGTAAAAATAATAAAGTAAGAGCTATGTCCAGGAAGTTTAAAATTCACTGAGAAATATGAGACAGGCCAGAAAAAACTGAGGGATGGAGAGGAGGGTAAAATGGAAAGGTCCTTTTAAAGATACCTCTATATGTCCACTCAAACAAAGGGGCGCCCCGAATTTAGAAAAGATAGATAGCAGATTCTTTTAAGATTAGACATTTTTCTTTTATTTCTTGTTTTATATATACAGTGTAGGCATTGGTTGATGATGGGTATACTGAAAGCTGTCACTGAGACTAGAATTAAAGAAAATAAATTTAAGAATGATTTAGATCATTTCATGTTCTCTACTTTTCAAATTTGCTTAGAGAAAGTTTTTTCTTGGGTTTATTCTGTGACCAGTCATGCCAGATAAAATTGAAATAAGTCCCAATATGTGGTGTATTTGATTGTAAAAATATTGATAATGTTAAGGAAAAACTGGTAATTGGTACTAGGTGAAACCCATTGAGAAACATTAAGATTAAATTGAATATCATAAATAACTTCATGTTCATGTGTCTATTCTGTGTGAAATTGATGCTAACTATGTTTTACCCTTTCTGTTGTCAGCGTTGTGTAAGTCATTTCAATAACTCATTCTGGAACCAGTCTATCACCATTGCAGATTGCTGGGCCAGATTATTTATTGAAGAAGCATATATTGAAGGAGAAAGTCCAAAGAAAAGAAAAAAAAAAAACTGAGAAATACAGTATGTGGGCTGTTATATGATTGGCCCTCCTAATATCATGAATGCTGGTAATCATTACTGAATTGACATTTCAATTGTGGATTCAAATTTCTCTTGATACGTTGATTTCAGTCATATATGACTAATTGGATGTTTGATTCTCCAACTGCCATCCATGGGTTCAATATCCATGTCTAAATTGTTCTGAGGGTCTAAATTTAAATCCAGCATCTAATTGCTAATTTGTTGATGTGAAGGTTAAATATTAAAACTTAATAGCAAAGTAAGTTACATATTGGATTGTTTACTCCCCTAAATTTTCCAAAGACTACCCTCACTTTAAAGAAAAAGACTGAGTGCTACAAGGAGTTGTCTATTTCTAGTAAGCTATTTCTATTTTGAGTTAAATCCATGAAAATACAATTTTAGAGGTATACAGTTTATGCACAGTGACATCTGTCTCTGCTATTTAACTGAATAATTTATCATAAAATGCTGATAAGTATAAGAGGATAATAACTGAAAAGTCATATGATTAAATTATGATAACATTAGGATATAAAAAATGAGACTTGTATGAAATTCAAAGGATTTAATGTATTTTACTGATCAATTATTGCAAAACACAAGACATTTGTCTGAACTTCCATTGTGCCACTTTACTATTTTATTTTGTTTAAAATCTTTAATTTCTTTTCTGTTAATTTAAAAAGGTGATTTATGTTGGTTTATTTGACATAATGAAAGTTCCTGCTCCTGAGAAAGCACAAGAAAAGGGAGAATGTAATCATAAGAAAGTTTATTGATTTAAAAACAAAAACGTAAATTTCTCAATGGTCTGAATACAAATGCGCATTATTTTCTTTGCGCGAAGGGGGAAGGGATAAGAGAAGTAGAAATTCTAGAAGTTTTCTTGAAGATGGTTTAAAATGGGAAAGGTTGAAAGCAGATAATATAATAAAATATATTTGATTATATTATTTCTTAAATTACATTTATCACTATTCTCACTGTTGTAGATTTACAAATGTGTTATTGTAATTTCCTAAGAAAAAAAAAAGGAATAACTGTAACAACAGTGTGAAGGACCTGTCTCTCTCTCCAAATTCTTTCCCTCTCGCTCTTTAAGTGGGCTAAAAGCATATCTCTAAATTGTTTTATTTTCTTTTGACTTGACTTTCTTTTATATGGAAAATGATGTGATTTGACAAATGTTAGATACAGTGATATGAGGGGAAGGTTCAAACAGCTTTCCTCATCATGATTAAAAATGTTATATATTCAGAGGGCAATTTGAAGTGAAGTGTTCATACTAAAGATAAGAGGTTTGGTTGAATGTACATCTGGAAGAATAAATGTAGGTTCTAAAACTACCTAGAAATTATTAAATTAAAGTGAAGTTTTAAATTAAGCATCTTAGTAGCTTGACAGAGGCGACCCTGTATTTTGATTTGTTCTGATGGTTAGTCTTCACCAAGAGACAAGGTCTTTTGTGACCTTTACTAAATGAGAAAACATAATTTGAATGGAAATTAGTGAACTGTAGATGAGTTCAATTGTAACATTTTACTGTTAATTTGGACAATTTCAATAGATTGTTGAACTTTAAATAATGCTTTGTGAATTTAACCATGTTTTGGACTGTCTCAATGTTTGAGCAGTTGTAGATGGTTCCATTGGCTGTGACGGTTCTCAGGTGATGCTCCCTGAAACAAGGGAAAATATCTGTTTACGGATACCAAATTATTGAAGATTAGATAATAGGACTGAGCGGTATCGAGACCAGAGACAAAAGATGATGACCCAATGATGGGTAAAATTCTCCAGTGTCAAGAGGTGACGACCCAATGACAGGTAAAGACTCTCCAATTGCAAAATGAGAGCTGCCTAAGACAGGGTTCCACCGCCCAAGAAGGGTGAACTGGGTTTAAGGAAGTGGATGGATGCTTTTAGGAAAGAAGCATCAAAAGGGAGGTCTAGAAGAAACCTGCCAGAAGTTGTAAGTTCCACTCAACCCGACTGTGTCTTAATAACCGCTTTATTAAAATATTTTATCACAGCGATGAATAACAAGCATTCTATCACTGTGTTATCAGGGGATCACACCCTGTGTAGAAGATCAATTATAGATTGATTTTGGAGGTAAAGCTTTGAGAACCGTTGCATACAAAGTGCCTAAATTATTAAAGAAGTATTAAGCAAACCTGGGACTGTTTGCATGATAAAGAATTAAGATTCATAATGTATTTTTGTTTATGCTATTATTGAACTTATGTACATTTTAAGAATAATGAAGAAGGGAAAAAAATAAAAAATAAAACATGGCGGTGACTGAAAATGAACATGGCCTGGCTTGTTTATAGCAATTTAAATAGATTGCTTAAAGAAATGGGGTGCACAATTAGCTAAAATGTATATGTTTGGAATAACAACATTGTGGAAGGAATAATATTCTGTTGTGTGTTACCATTGGTAAAATCATTATTTATTCAAGCAACAGTGAACCAGATGACATTGATCGATGTGAATGGCCCAATGCAATGGCAACTACCCTGGATGAAAAGAAAGACCAACTTGGGAGGAAATTGATTCCGTCAATGAATATATAAGAAGATATGAAGAACCACGCCCTGGGTGTAAGTGCTGGCTAACCTCTCCCCAAAGGGTGACCCTCTACGATGCGCAAAGTATCTGGGTTGAAGACATCTACACTACAAGCAAGAACTCTTAAAATTAGAATGACTATTTTGTTTAATACACTCTACATAACTGTGACAACCAAAAACAAAGCTGAACCAGGAGCACACACATGCTTAAATATGTTAATGTGTGACTCGGAAAAAGTCGCAGAGGAGGGATATGTGGTGTATTTTTATCAAGTTAAGTATACATTAACCAGGTGTAATCAATGTAAACATTGTTGATTTGTACCCCAGTTATGTCTGACGGGCAAACATGCAGTTTACTGTGTGTGTGTGTGTATATGTAAAGGCTTGTGGTCATGATGGAATGTGACTATTCGAAGGTATGTGCAGGAACAGGAATAGCCTCATATACTGTATGTGCTTTCATGACTGCTGAGAAAATGTATGGTGAGGCTTTTTACTTCTCAAAATAAGCTGACCAGGGTTAAAGCACAGGAATAGCCCCACCTTGTTAGAGAACTGTATTTGTTTGTTTGTATACTTTATTGTCCTTTTTCAGGAAATTTGTCTTGGACTCAAAGCTGCATTAATACACAACATACATACAACAAATGGACTCAAGGCTGCATAATATATACATATAACAAATTTAATGAACCAAAACTCAGAGATGCTTTAGTTGTTGTTGTGGTTGTACTGCAGGCAACTCTGCTTTATTGTGTGATGATAAAGTCTATTCTTCTGAAATCAAAATCCTAAAGATGTTGAGTGATTTTTCACAAAATTGGCAGAAACTACTACAATTGTTACAGGATGCAATGTTTCTCTGCCTTCATAGTTTAAACCTGTAGATGCTCATTGTTCATAATGTTGACAAATTATACATCTGCATCATTTTTACTAAATTATATAGTAAATGTGAACTAATTTAGCCCCCCCCCCCCCCAAATTAGTTCACATTTACTATATAATCTGCATGCACATGAACAAGTTTTAAAGTTGTTAATAAAAATGACTAGCTTTGTGTTGATATTGTAACTAGACAGTACCTCTTATGCTGCGTTCACACCGGACGCGAATAGCGTGTCAGGCGCGAGTGATTTCAATGTTAAGTCAATGCAAAGACGCGTTACGAGCGTAACAAATTCCTGCGGCGCGAATGAGGCGTAGAACGCGGCGCGGTAGACGCGAATACGCCTCATTCGCGCGTCAAGTTCGCGCGAATTGAACGTCTGGCGCGTTACGTCAGCTTTTTGTCTGAAATGTTGTTTTTTGACAAAACCGACCTCTGTTCAAGTCGCAATAAAAAAAGAACAAATGAAGATAAAATAAAATCCTTTTTTTTTTGCCTAAAAGCAGAGGCTCAGATCTTTATTGTGATATATAGCATCTTCATATATTCATGGAAGAAAATATTCTGCGGGCCATTAAATTTTAGTGAAAATAGTCAAAAACCCTGGCGCTGGCTGGCAACTTTTTTTTAAAAACGCTGGCGGGGAAAGAGTTAAGAATAAATCCAGAAGAATCAAATATAAAAATGTAGTATACACACAACACACACACACACACAAGTTCATATGCAGTATGATGCACAATGTGTGTGTATATAAATTATATACATAATATAATTATAGAGGTGGGCATAGATTAATCTAGATTAAAATGGCTCATTTGAATTTTGCCGGAGGCAAGCAGAATATGTGTGCTACCCACTAAAAGTCCTTGAGAACGGGTTTCTCAAGCCAGGTGGTGCATTAGACCAGGGGCTCGTCTCCTCTTTCCAAAATGCATCACAAACTGCTTGAGAAAGCTGTTCTACTATGATAATTGGTGATGAAAATAAATCATGCTCAATCAGATGTACTTGTTTACTAACTGTTTATTCAGTTAAACATGAATTTTGAACTGTAGGCCTATATAAGAGGTCGTGATGAACTGTTTTACAGTCAGTAGCTTTGTGTCAATCAGTCCAAGCTCTATTTCTCCTTCTTCCACCAGTCACTCAGGCAGTTCACATTTTCTGATGACAAAGGAGATCTCCTCTTCTGCACAATATGGCCTGCTAAAGAAAAAAGTCTCTCGCATGGGACAGTTGTGGCAGGAGTCCCCAAGTATTTACGAGCAATGTGGGCCATCTTACCATAGACAGCAGTGTGCTCCGACCACCACTTCAGTGGGCACTGATCTAGACTGGCACTGGGCTCTACCTTGTACCTCTCCACAGTATTGTTTTCTGGTGTCTCCTCATCTGATTCTGAGTCTGATCCCATCAGTAGCAGGGCTGTTTTCTTCTTGGGTGGCTCAGGGTTCTCCTCCCCGAGTGGCTGCAGAGCAGGTTCTTCTCCCTTCACCAACTCACTTAGCTTTGCCCACACACCTCTCTGCTCTGGGCAAGCACTTGAGTTCCTTAAATCGTGGATCTAGAGCAGTCGCCACCTTTGATGAATAAAAAATTATAATTATTGATTGATGAATATTTCACTTTCCAAATCCAACCTCCATATTTCTTCATGACTCATCTATTCATTGACCGATCTACTGGCTTAACAGTCTATAATGGTCAAACAATGCAGTTATCTTCTGGTCAGTCTGACATACCTTAAGCCATTCCAGGTTTATTTTCTCACTCCGCTGGTTGAGGTCCTTGGTGAAGGCAGCCTTGAATCGCACAATATAGGCAGGATCATCATCTGAGATCTTCATCGCGTGCTGGAGGTGGCACAGGGCAGGTAGAACCACAGAGCAGGATACATATTTATCCCCACCAAGGAGCTCAGTGATTTACCTACACACACAGACAGACAGACAGACAGACAGACACACACACACACACACACAGAGAGACAAACAGACAGACAGACAGACACACACACACACACAGAAACAGAGCAATAAATAATTAATGACTGATTAATTTAACTCAGATTACACGTTTTAAGTTCTTAATCACATTACATTTAAGGCCACGTGTTTCTTAAATACAAAGTGACATTTAAAATAACTTGTATGCCAATTTATGAACCCGCTATCTTTGTAGACCATACCTGCATGGCTCCAGCAGTTTCTCTAGCTTTGCCAACTTCTCATTTTCAGCATTTGTTGGGAGGGCCAGATTGTGCTTCTGCTGAGACAGCGTTGTGTGCAGTGCGTCTTTGTTGCGCATCACGCGCTTGATCATCTCAAGGGTGGAATTCCACCGTGTTGGAACATCTTGCACGAGTTGCTCCTGAACTTGTCCAAGGGAGGCTTGCTGGACATTCAGCTCGTCTGAGTTGGCCGGACTATGTTTGAAACGTAAGACCACTTTACGGCACTTGGCCAGTGCACCATCAAAACCACCTTCCCGAAGTGACATTACAATAGCTCTCTGTACAACATGCGCAACACAGGGCAAATGCTCGAATGGCAGTACCCTCCCTGCTGCCACCATATTAGGAGCGCTGTCTGTTCCAATAGTGCTGATTTTATCAGCTATCCCCCACTGATTAGCGACGTCGAGAATCTGCCTGGCACACGCTTCTGCAAAGTGACGCGTCTCTGTTTTGATCACACCTAACGGACAGACAAAGTAGATCAGAATAAGTTCACTACTAGTAAACAACTAGCAATCATCAAGAAGCAAACATAATGTGGTGGTAATTCGTGATGTCGTGGTAATTAATAGGCTAAGTAATTAAATTAAATGATGTAATTTAAAATTACATAACGTAGCCTACCTAAAGTGAAGGAATGAAGTTCCCAGCTGGCATCGATGATGTGTACGTAACGCCGAGGTAGTTATCATTGTTGACAGATGTCCAATGGTCCCCAGTCAGTGCTACAGACCTCGCCTCTATCATCTTCTCATCTTTTGCGGCTTTCTCTGTGGCGTGCTGGTCATGCATTCTCCTCATGATAGTTCGCCTCGCAGGTAGTTTGTAAGATGGGTCACCTGTGGCCGCCTGGAGAACAAGCTCGAGCCCATCATCTTCAACCACGCTGATGGGCCGGCAGCTGGTGGCAATCCACTGAGCGAGGAGATTAGTTAGCTTGGCTGATAGAGCTGTGCTGACGGACTTGCCTCGGTTGCACTCAAACAAAGTAGTTTGACGACGACTCTTCTCCGGCGCTACATCAGTGCTTGGCCCGGCATCAACCGCATTAGCTAAGGGATGCTTTGCGTTTAGGTGGTACTTGAGACTGGAAGAACTCCTACAGTAAACTAATTCCGCATCGCAGAAGGTGCAAACAACCTTAGTTTTGTCGAGGTTTCCATTGGGAAGCTTCTTAAAAATAAATTTTCCCTGAAGCAAACCCGGCGGCTTCCTGGCTGCATCCATGTTAGCACGTTTGATGTGGTAATTTCACAGTAGGCATACACACACACACAGATTCGAAGACTCGTTCTCGACCCCTACAGTGCAATTCGGCTAGGTATACATCCGCACTAAAATATCAAGTGAAAGTCATCATAGCTTGTAAATATATATGTAAATATAATGAAGTAAAAATAATAATCTAATCGTTAAAAAGCACATTTCCAAATAAGCACATCAATTCCATTATTAAAGACTAGAAAGATTAAATGCGTTCTTACCGGATTAGTGCATCTTGAATTTAATTTTTTTTGTCTGATCTGGCTGCCCTGAGTAGGGCCTTCTCATTCATTATGACTGTAGAACTCCTGGCAGGTGTAGGTGTGCACTTTCACCGGGAGTTCACTTTTTTGATGAGGTCCACAGATGCTCAGTTCCTTGTCTCTGTCCACGCAGCGGTCATCAGTGAAAACACCATCTCCACGAATGCGTTGGTGACAGGAATGCTCAAAGCCAAAGATATCATAGCTATCATGTTTGGGGCACGGAAATGCTTCAGCAGAGCTGTCCGTGAAACTTCGTTGGCATACCCTGCACTCTCCTTTTTAGGGTCACCTGTAACTGGTTTTAACCATGTATATATTTTTTCCAATTATTTATTATAGGAACAAAGACACTTTTTCTTCTCAGGAGTTCTGGATAGACCCATTTTTCTGTTGCAGTTTTTTTTCCAGTGTTTTCCCGCTCTGGCAAGAAAAAAAGAGTCTGCGCTGTGCTTTTCAGTGTTTTCTTATTAACTTTTTTTATAGTGATTTTGTAATTAAAGGACGATGAAAAAAAATTATGCTGAAATAATAATAAAGATACAAAATTATACAGACAAAATTGACTTGCAGGATGCGGGACAAACTTCCAATTTTGGGACTGTCCCGAAAAATGCGGGACAGGTGGTCACCCTACCATATGACCTGTGTCAGTCATGCTTTTATGACGCAACACACCGGAGTCATAAAATAAAATGTTTAGGTCACTGTGTCAAGTTAAATATAGTTTAATACTCAATCTTTAAACACATATTGAGAACCCTTAGTAACGCATATGTGTTGTTTTCTTCACTCTATAAACTGTGTTACTCACACAGCAGAAATTTCACTTACTGCCCTCCGGAGTATACAGGTGGTACTACAAGTGTAACCCGCCGTGACGCGAGTGCAATCCTCTCTCGCACCCTACGACCAATGGAAATGAGCACAAGGAGGATGCACTAATTTCATATATGGACCAGACATCAGAAGACTAAATTCGCTCAAGAGACAGGCTCAACAACAAGGGGGGAAGGAAACGACAACAACACTGGCTGTAGTAAAAAAAAGGTAAGATGTATTAAAAAAACAAGTCAGTTAAAACATCACAATACACAAAACAAAAAAATTACTTCTCCCAATTTAGACTCTGAAATGTATTCTTACCCACGAGGTTCCCTATTTTAATTACTATTGGCTATTTTTACATTTCTTTTCACCTATTTATTAATAAATACTAATACATTTATCTTTTATTTTCTAATTTAGATAATTTAGAAATTATCTTGGTCCTAATTAGTTTATTTCTTCCCTTTTTGATAATTATTCACTATAATTGTTCAATGATTGACCCTTTGAAATAACACTTTTCAAATATTCTTTGTCCTCTTTTCAAAACAAAGGAGAAAAATAAACAACAACAAAAACAAAATACAATAAAATTTCTGAAAATGATGAATCACATTAAATCAAATTGGCATTCAATACCAGTCTCAATATAAATTGAGATTAGATCAGTTCAGTGTTAGTGTAATGACACTGCTTTCCCCGGAATTCCTTTTCACCTACTTAAGTTCTTGAACAAAACAGTTCATGCGAAAATGCACAATCCTACCACTCCGATGATTTTCAAATCCTGACCCAAGGTTCAGTCCTTATATGGTTATGGCTCGCCAGTTCCTGCACCGCATTGACACCTTTTAGCCTGAGGCAGGAACAATTTGAGTTCAGAATCCTCTTTAGAAATCATCAAATACTGCGTAAAATGTGATCAGCATCCAACTCCGGTGAAGATAGATTGGAAAAGAGACAGGAAAGAAAGGGGAAAAAAACAAACAAACAAAAAAAAAAAAACACAACCTTGCAAAAGACAAGGCCAAAAACACAATTAGATACTTAATGCATTATATACATTACAACAATCAACTTGCTAATATAGTAACATCACACATATTTTTTTCATCTAACATTACCATGCCAAGATCCCGTTCATATAAAATGACATATATATGTATGTGTATATATATATATATATACATACACATACATATATTGGGCCTCATCACCGGCAGCACGTGCACTGCATGTTTAGCATGAATAGCTCATAACTCAAATACACGTGCAAATACTTGTAATAACACTTATAAAACTCTTCAAAGTAACTTTCAACTTTTAAATATGACTTCTTTCCTTTCATTATGAAACATTCACATAATATCTTCTCTTTCTTTGAACCCAAAATTGACTTTTATACACCTTTTACATATAACTGCATATAGCAACAATTAACAAGTATTTAACCACGATGTCAATAGATGATAGTTTTAGTTTCACTTACCAAGAGAACTTGATTTAATTGAAAGAACGTTTCTTGAAGAGCAAAAATTCCGGTTTTAAGAAGTTTTTTTTTCTGTTGTTGAATCCGAGTGAGCACTCACTCATTGCTGCTGCTCAATGACGTTACATCCACACTTCTATTTTCAAATCTCTATTATTTCTGAAATCCAACTTTTAGTTATTATGTCATTTCTAATCTTTTTTTCTGTTTTAGGGCTTTTTAGGCGGCTCAACAGAAGCAGCTTCATCAACCGTGCTCTCACCTGAGGAACTTCCTCAAAATCTCCCGCTGTCTGCAACGATGCAGCAGATACAGGGCGGAGCTAAATTATCATTCATCTAAATTAAATTTATTTCTTAACTTATTACATTTTCTTAAACTCTCTTCAGAACAACATTCTCAAACTCAACAGATATTAATAAAATAAAATTCAATTTACATATTTATGCATACTATAACACTTTCTTTTTATAACTTCCTTTTTTAGCTTCGACTTGGACGACTAGTAACCTGGGTTACACAAGCCTGCGATTTAAATGCGTAAATTTATTTAACACGTTATTTTTTGTATAATTAATCGCGCTATTAACTAGAGTTGGGTCCGAGTCCACCTTTGTCGAGTACGAGTCAAGACCAAGTCCTTAAACATCAAGTCCGAGTCCGAGTCAGAGTCCAAAAGTGTCCGAGTTGGACTCAAGTCCGAGTTCTTAAAGGCCGAGTCCGAGTCGAGTCCGCCCGAGTCCAGAAAGAAATTAAATTGAAAAAAGATTAGAAATTGTTATTGTCAATTTTTACATTCTATTAATATTTTAACCTTTCAACCCATTAAACCAATGGCAATATAAAATGAAATAATAAATACCACTATTACATCTTGTTATTGCCATTAAACATTTTTATTTTATGTCAACAGAGCTAGTTTCCTATCAAAAATGTTTTCAAAGAAAAGAAGAGATATACAGTAGAGGTAGCCTATATGTAGAACTTTTATTATATTACAAGTGCATGAAAATACAAATGAACCTGTTTTATTATTGTATCACACTATATTGTCCTCCAGTTAAAGCTGACATTTCAATCATTTAATGCCTCTCCCCACATTTAAATAGGCTGAGGCAATACTCAGAGTAGAATTTAAATATATCAGCTTGTAATAACAAATAAAAAAGCTTTATTACTGTGCTTAATCAACAACAAACTCCTTTCTGAACACCGCTCTCTGGTCTTGTAAAATGAGTTGTAATGAACAATGAACATGCAATGTACTATAGTGCACACAGTCAAGCACTAAACCAGGGCCATATTGCTTTTCAGAAATACAAGCGCTGTGACCATTTTATGTGTTAAGCGTGCACGATGTGGTCTCACGATGAGGCCACCTTTGCTAAAGACACGCTCTACTGGTGCAGAGGATGCTGGTATAGACAGCACTTTTACAACCAGAGAGTAGAGCTGTGGGAATCTCTCCCTGTTTGTCAACCAAAATTCAAGTGCTGTATTTGTGTCTGTGTCTTGAATGGCATCAAAGTACTTGTGTATCTGAGCTGAAATGCTGCATGTATCCTTAGCTGAGTGGCTCAGGTGCTTGTGGGCTCGATAGCGAGCTAGAAGTCGTGGGCATTTGCCAGGAGGAGAATCTGTGGTTTCATCAGCATCAACTCCAGAATGCAGCATGTCTCCATCTGCTGTGGCCTCGCCCTCAACTTCTGCAGTCAAAGTTTCTGAAAAATATGAAACATGCACAAATAACACACGTTAAAATGCATTATTTGGATTTAGGGACCTAAGGACCATTATTGTATGCCTACTGCATATTTCTATGCTCTGCACAGTCTGCAGTATACAGAGTATATATTTTTAGGTTATTAAAGCAAATAAACTGCATTACCTATAAGTGTTCTTTTCAGATCCTCTCTGAATTTCTTCACTGAATCTGGACTCTCACTGTTGGTTACATCTAGATCAACCCAGTTAAGACCAAACTGAGGATCAAGCATTGTAGCCAAGAAATATACATTATTGTTGAACTGGTCCTCTTTCCCATTTTGCTCAACCATTTTGGTTCTCACAAAGATCCCAGAGAATCTCTTTAAAAGTGATTGCCGAAGGGCTGTGGCTAGTGGCCGGCAATGACTTCTTGACTCTGATATTTGGAGCAGATGAGTGTTTAAATCAAGTACAGTGGGGACCACCATACTAATAGTGACCATTTTCTCACCCTCTGTAAGGTCTGTTGCTTCTGCAAAAGGATAGAGAACAGAACCTAAATCCTTCAGTTGATTCCATTCACGAATTGAAAAAAGAACATGTTGGAAGTCTGAACTGCAAATTTGAGTGAGATCCCTATGGTCAAGTGCTGTAAGGGCCTGTAGCTGCTTGAATGTACTGTTCCAGCGTGTGGATGTAGCTGCAGGAATTGATCTATCTGTCCCAAATGTAGCCTCAAATCGCTCTTTAAACGTAGTACTTGTATGAAGTAATGAGGTTAATTTTGACATTTTGGCAAGTGCTGAAGAAAAGGCCTTGGCTTCTTTCATTCCATCATGCACAATTAATTGCAGAGAATGTGCAAAACATGACAGCCTTTGTCTTGTTCTCACCATGACAGTCTCGTCTTCCCAGGTCACATCCTCCCAAAGACTCTCATCATCTAAGTTTTCCTCTTCTGCATCACTGTCATCACTGTGCTGCTCTTCTTGTGGTAGCTTGACTTTGAATGCACACTTCATATTGGCTGCATTATCAGTTATAATGTACCTGACTTTACTTTCAATGTTATATTCATCAATGATCTCGTCAAATGCCATGGCTATGTTGTCTCCACTGTGTCTGCCACAAAACCTCCTACAGTCTAAAAGAAAGGACTCCAGCTGATTTCCATCTTGGTTTAATCCATGGGCTGTAACACCGAAGAAGGACCGCATGGTTCGATCAGACCATATGTCAGCAGTTATGGACACAGATGATTGGGTCTGGAGCTTCCTTTTAATTGAATCCTTCACCTGGTCAACCAACAAAGGAATGTGTTTTTCAGTGATTGTTTTTCTTGCAATGGGAGTGTATCTGTTGTCCATTACTTTCAAGAAATGCCTGAAATGCTGATTTTCAACAATTGACAGAGGTAAAGTGCAGCCAATGAGCAGATCCTTAATGATGGCATTATGAATTTCTTGTTGTCTTGGAGAACTTGCATCATAAAGTTGCACTGCTTGTTTGGTCAATTCTGGTCTTGCAAATCCTGCTATGCTGGGCTGTGCTGCATCTGCTGGTTGCTGCTGTCTTTGGTACTCTCTTATTCTGGGACAAAAAAAGAGAAAATTTGAGCAATTCTTGGTAATTCAAAAACAGTTTTGATTCAAATTTCAACCACAAAATTCAAAGTTTTGTTTAAGCTACTTAACTAGTTATTGCAATTCAGATCACATTAAGTAATTGAATGAAAATAACATTGCATTAAGAGCAAATTATTTTACATTTAAAAGGACTATATTTACAGTCCCTGCATTTCTGTGGTGATATGTTAATTTCCTTATTCTTTACTAAAATGTACAAAAAAACACGTCTCAATCAGCAGGGTTTATGTTATTTCCCACATTAAGAATTAAATTACATTTAACATTTTGTAAAATTAAAGACCGGAATCTCCACATGCTAATGTTTAGGCGTGGGCGATACTAAATCTTATTTCACGAAAATGATGTTTTATAAGTAGGTCTGCATTCAAGTAAGAACAAATACTACAGAAATTAAATAGGCTAAAGCAATTAAATGTAAAACAGACTTCACTGTATGACACGCACAATGATTCTCATTAAATTTAATAAAGTTAGTCATCAGTAGAGTAAGTGAGTGATTTTGTTTGATTAAAATTACGGCAACAGATTAATATTGGACTGATATTGATATTGATTGAATTGATTTTTCCCAACTGTTTACATTCACTTAAGACGTCTGTCTTACCAATGTACATAACCGGCTGTGTACATAAAATGTACATAACCGACTGTTTACATGAATACTTGGCCAGACTTACATTTTGACATGATGTGTGTGAATTTATTTGACCGTACATGCGTAAAACCATTAAATCCATTACTGATGATGCACATTGAGGCGGCCTCATTTCTGTTTGCACGATTTAAGTTGGCGCGCACACGCACACACACACACACACACACACACACACACACACACACACACACACACACACACACAGCTGATATATATTTATCGTCATATCGCCCAGCCCTAACAATGTTATTTGGATTTAAGTTGGTATAAAGTTATAATAAGCAACTTACCTTTCTTTATGTTTTCTTTGAACATGTCGGTAGAAATTTGAAGTTGTGCCAGAAACATCAGAAAGAGTTGTTTTGCAAAATTTGCAATCCGCAGAGTGCTTCTTTTTACCGGATGTCTTGCAAATAAATTCTCTATGATTTTCGTAAGCAAAACAAATTATTGCTGACTTTGAAGACATCGTCCTACGCATTGATATCCACACTGTGTGATGTGTGTGTGTTTTGTCTGCAAGCATAAGATGATGCTACTGCTGCCTGCCGGTGTGGTGCAGTAAAATGACAGGCGTGGAGACATATAATAATTTTAAGACAATTACAAATTTTATGCTGGTTTTATTGTTACACATGACGCGGACTCGACGCGTACTCGGAATATTTTCCGAGTCCAAAATGTTCAAGTCCATGTCAAGTCCGAGTCCAAATTCATCCGAGTGCGTGACAAGTCCGAGTTCATAAAAAATTGGACTCGAGTCCGGACTCGAGTCCGAGTCCAAGTTCGAGTACCCCAACTCTACTATTAACACGTTAACTCGACAGCCCTAATATATATATATATAAGACATGCCAACAGAGCTAGTGGCAACAGTTCTCCACCGGATAGCACAGTGACACTGTAGGCAACATCTGCTGATATGCTGGAATTTCAGGCAGTGATGTTCAGCCTGAAACAGAAGACACAGAGAAAAACATCACTGTATGTCTTCCCAGCTTGAACATGGGTTCAAAGAGGCTGTGGTGGGGTACATAGCAGGCTTTGCAGTTAAAACAACTATGAAGATGATGCACTACCTGTTTATCAGCACTCAGTGTCAAGAGCTCTTCCCAAGATGAACACATTGATTGACATTGATTGACATGAAGTCCTGAGGTGGATTTATAAGACCGTCAGATATTGTCTTGAATGTCTGCAAGGCAGCTGAGAGATTTCTTCAACAGCACACACTCACAAGGCTCATCTCTGTCCCCACAAAGGTTCTGGATCTCCATGGTGGTTCTGCATTCAAGGAACTTGAGGCAAACATGTTCAACCTAGAACCATACAACAATCACATCTTCATACTCAAAGTGCATTGCAGAAAGCTGCACAAACATCAGGCTCCACTTCATTGCAAAGGAAACATGTGCTGCATCACACCCAAATGGCTTAGGAAAACTCTGGGCAAGCTTGTACTGCAAAAAAGAAGAAAAAATAAAAGTTTGATATAAAGATCAGGGGCCGGATCACCAGCTATACGGAAATTTAAACAGCCTAGTTGTGGCGTAAATGGGCACTAAGTCACAATTTACGCACTACTAAATATTTGAGCATTGCACCATTAAACTTCGGTAGAACGTAACCCTACGTATAAACTAAATATTTACGGAAGACTCTGACAAGGAGTAACAGATGGAATAAAAAAGCATATTTTTATGACATCAATAAGCTCATGTTTTGCATGACAGGCATAAATCATATCAACATACATAATGATGTTGACATTTACAAGAGAGAAAAAAAACTTACTTTTAAGCATCTCCTCAACATGAAACCATTCAAACAGTGCAGTTTTTTTAGGATGCGTGGCCCGCTGTCAAGTTTCAACACACAGGCATGTGATCAGCAAAGGACAAAAAAAGAAGGCTGCAATCCCAGCTAACCATTTCTCATTTGGCCACACAAAATATGAATCATTGTAATTACTCAATTTTGATTGGCAATTCTAGTTTTATCAGTAAATTTTGTGCTGTCAGCATTAATCCGCATGTAATAATAGTTTTTAAAATGCAGCATTTTGCAGTTTTAGTACATTTAAGTAGACCCTTTCAACCCTCTACGATCATGTTGGAGAAAGAAGCTGCATTGGTTAATACATTTTTGTTTTTACTCACCAGAGTTTTGACAACATGCAAGCATAATATAACAAAAAATTATATATTAAGCAAACCGAGGGTGGACACTTCATATACAGTGGGTACGGAAAGTATTCAGACCCCCTTAAATTTTTCACTCTTTGTTATATTGCAGCCATTTGCTAAAATCATTTAAGTTCATTTTTTTTCCTCATTGTTGTACACACAGCACCCCATATTGACAGAAAAACACAGAATTGTTGACATTTTTGCACATTTATTAAAAAAGAAAAACTGAAATATCACATGGTCCTAAGTATTCAGACCCTTTGCTGTGACACTCATATATTTAACTCAGGTGCTGTCCATTTCTTCTGATCATCCTTGAGATGGTTCTACACCTTCAATTGAGTCCAACTGTGTTTGATTATACTGATTGGACTTGATTAGGAAAGCCACACACCTGTCTGTATAAGACCTTACAGCTCACAGTGCATGTCAGAGCAAATGAGAATCATGAGGTCAAAGGAACTGCCTGAAGAGCTCAGAGACAGAGTTGTGGCAAGTCACAGATCTGGCCAAGGTTAATACTTTCCGTACCCACTGTATATGTATATTCACGCAATATAGTATATTGCAATTTTATTTTATATTTTATGATTTTAATATCATTTTAGCTTTTTAAAAATGTACAAATTTCACATTTTATCAATTTATATGATGTCATGAATTCGCATTTTTAATAATGATACAAGCTGCTGTCACTTTTTGAAATTTCATACACATTTTTAACAAAACAAGGTAATAATGAAAATTAGGGGTCACGATTGTGAGATTTGGCTGACAATTAATTGTCAAACAAATAATTGAGATTATGGCAATTAATTGCCTGTTTTAGGTGTTTCATGAAGATTAATTACCATACAAACTCACTAATTCATTTATACAAATTTAGCTTCAATCGTATAATAAAATAAGGGTATGATTTCCTTTTCAGGCTTCAAAAACTTGAATGACAGTAGAATATAAAAGCATAAAAGTATAAAATGTTAAATAATTAAAATAATATTTTAATTATCAAAATATGTCTCAAGAGATCTGCTCTTGTGACGTCTGCAGTGACAGTTACGTGAGCAAAGGTTTGTACATCAAGTTGAAGTTCACGGCTTTTTAGTACTTCTCTGTACAAATATGAAGGCTGCTTATTGGATCAATGCAGGTAAATGTCATATTATACGACTATGCATCACTTTACTTACTAGTTAAGACTTGCCTTAAGAACAGGTGGTGCAACCAAATTAAGCACCGACTTCGTTGCAAACTAACTAGTAGTTACGAAGCCTTGAACTTTCTACCCCAACTTAAGACCTCACGCACAGCTAACCTGTATGACTTTTTCTGTGGAACACAAAAGATGACATTTAAAAAAAAAAAAAATGTCCATATAATGAAAGTCGTTGGTGACCAAAACAAGCTATTTTGCTCACCATTTACTTTCCTTATATGGAATACAAAATACATTTTTGGGGGTTCTGCAAAAGAAAGTCACATGGATTTGGAAGGACATGAGGTTGATTATATGATGACAGAATTTACATTTTTGGGTCAACTTTTCTATTAATATTAAATGTTATAACTATCTGAAACACAGTCATTTTACAAGACTATTGTTATACTGCATGTTGCAAAAGTATCTTCATTGCAATTAAAAACAGATAGTATAATATTTTTTACTCTGTTAAAACAGCTTTTCAGTGAAGCCAGGCTGACAATGTCTCCTCATAGAGCTTTTCCTCCTGTTGCAAACCAATTCCAGTTTTATCTAACATTCAGTGGGATGTTTAGTGAAATCCAAACTGCAAACTTACCTCGTTTAACTTCAACAATATCCATGTGCTCATTGTCAGGGCTGGACTGGGAATAGAAATCGGCCCAGGGTTTTACATAGCAACTTGCCCAAAAGTTGCTTGGGGGTTAGAGTGTTCGCTAACGCGGCGGCTCATTTTAGCTTAACGTGCCGACACAGCGGCCCGCTCGGTTCTCCCGATGGCCAGTCCACCCTGATCGGCCTCAAAGTGCATCGGTCCACCGTAAAAATGCCCGGTATGCCTGATTACAATGCCCTGCTCCTCGTCTATTCCAAATGATCACTTTAGAAATTATGCTCGAGAGCTGGACCGTATTCAGGCCTGCACTGCAAAAATACAAATCACACACAGAGAATTAATGCAAGCCCACATTATAGTCATCATATGTAACCGGTGTTGATCTGCAATTAGATATTCAACTTGACCAAAAAAGCTAACTTAGTGAGTTATACTGTTATTCATTGTGGTTATTTTCCTAAGTTAAAGGGGTCATGACATGGGTTTTTTTATTGTATTATTATGTTCCCTTAGGTGCAATTATAGTATTAATATATATTTTTTTTTAAGAAAAACTTTTAAAATCTAGTGATTTATGACCTTTTCCCACCCTGTTTCTCATCCTCTGATTCAAACAGTCTGTTTTGGGGGCGTTTTCCATTTAAGACTTCAGTGTTAACGCCCACTGTTATGATTGGCTAACGTCAGTGCCTATTTATCAATTATTGATGCACCCAGCCAGAACAATATGCAAGTAAACTAAGTAAAAACACTGTGATTATTCATAATGAATGAAATTGCGCTTTAAAAAGTAGTTTAAAGTTTAAAATAGATTACTTACAGTTTGCGTCGTCGTTGTTCCCAGAATAGTCGGCACGGACTTATCTTTGAGCTAACGGTTTTCTGGCAAAGCCAGCATCATATTGAGATTTGTTCTCAAAACAGTCATCCTTAAAATGTACAGAACAAACGCTTAAGTTAACACTGCCGTGACTGGGACGTCCGCAAAAAATAAACTGCATCCATTTTTCCCTGGCGTCTGGATCTTTCGGCAGCTTATTCAGAGGTTTTGTTTGACCACAGCCAGGAACAGCACATCTGTGTGGCATCGTAATTTTCCTGTGCACAAGTAGTCTCTGTCAGAGCTCGCTGTCCATCGACTGAACACTTGTGAGGCGCACGGCGATACTGAAATGAGCGTAGTTGTCTTGCGCTTAAAGCGTAGTTATCATGTGCTGGAGGCGGTCATATGCAAACGCTGGTACGTCACTTCTAACCGTCACGTCACTTCTAACCATGAATCCAGAACGAGCTGTATTTTGAGCTTGATTAAATAAATGATTTGTTTAGAATGGGGAGGACGTCTTAAAATATTAAACTTGCAGGACGTTTTAATGATACAAAGACCTCTTATATACCAAAAGATCAAGGCAAATTTGGTTTCTCATGTCATGACCCCTTTAACGTTAGCTGCATAGCTAATTAGGGCCCAAGCACAAAGTGCGTAGGACCCTATTGTTTTCGTTAGGATTATTATTATTATTATTATTATTATTATTATTATTATTATTAGGGCCCAAGCCTTGAAAAGGCAAGGCCCTATTGTTTTCGTTAGAATTATTAGGGCCCAAGCCTTGAAAAGGCAAGGCCCTATTGTTTTCGTTAGAATTATTAGGGCCCAAGCCTTGAAAAGGCAAGGCCCTATTGTTTTCGTTAGGATTATTAGGGCCCAAGCACAAAGTGCGTAGGACCCTATTGTTTTCGTTAGGATTATTATTATTATTATTATTAGGGCCCAAGCACAAAGTGCGTAGGACCCTATTGTTTTCAGATTAGGATTATTATTATTATTATTATTATTATTATTAGGGCCCAAGCACAAAGTGCGTAGGACCCTATTGTTTTCAGTTAGGATTATTATTATTATTATTAGGGCCCAAGCACAAAGTGCGTAGGACCCTATTGTTTTCAGTTAGGATTATTAGGGCCCAAGCACAAAGTGCGTAGGACCCTATTGTTTTCAGTTAGGATTATTATTATTATTAGGGCCCAAGCACAAAGTGCGTAGGACCCTATTGTTTTCGATTAGGATTATTATTATTATTATTATTATTATTTTTTTTTTTTACGACTTACGGGCACTTTTGGGGCTCTTAACATGCTCAAAAACTCTTGAAACTTTGCACACGGGTCAGAACCTGCGGTCATTAGGGCCGGGCTGAAGCTGGTACCCGGGCGTGGCAGGGGGCTCGACAGCGCCCCTGGAACAGGGTCCGAAAACTTGGTCTATAACTCAAACACGCTTGCATG